>NC_022032.1:7791202-7831941 GCF_000317375.1 Microtus ochrogaster
TCAGCGGTAAAAAACAATGACTTCTTGAATTTTGCATGCAAATGGATGGAAATAGAAAACACTATCCTGAGTGAGGTAACCCAGACCCAAAAAGAGAAATTTTTAAAAGTAATTATAATTATTTTTAACTTCAAAGGGTTAAAAGCTAATATCTGAGAACAGGAGCAACAACAAAAATTCCCAAAACAACATAGAAGCTGGTGGCATTTGGTTCAGCTGTGAAAAACACTTGGTGCACTTCAAAGGGATCCAGTTTCTTTCCCAGCACCCCAATGATGCTCACAACCACCTGTAACTCTAGTTCATAAAGGATCTGATGCTCTCTTCTGGCCTCCTTGGCATCAGGCATGCAAGTGGTACATGGACATAACTCATGCTGGCAAAGCACCCATACACATAAAGATAAAATAAAAGAAATAAAAATAAAAGAACCCAGGGATTATGGCCAGATGTAAGATATCTGAAAATAAGAAAATCCTGTGTTAGTTCCTGTTCTATTGCTGTGAAGAGACACCATGGTCACTGCAACTCTTATAAAAGAAAGCGTTTAATTGGAACTGGCTTACAGTTTCAGAGGTATAGTTCATTATCATCATGATGAGGAGCAAGGCAGCATGCACAAAGACATGGTGCTAGAGAAGCAGCTTGAGAGTTCTACATCTGAATCCATAAACAGCAGGAAAAAAAAGACACTGGGCCTGGCTTGAGCAGTTGAATCCCCAAAGCCCATCCCAATGACATTCTTCCTCCAACAAGGCCACACCTCCTAATCCTTTCAAATAGTGCCGCTCCCTGGTTACCAAGTGTTCAAGTTTAAAATCCTGGAGAGGCCAATTCTCATTCAAGCCACTACATTTGCCATCTTAGAGATTCTCAAAACCAAACCAAACCAAACCAACACAACTTTATGGTTTCTTACACAGCAACACCCAAATAGAGAAGTACTTACTGGGGTAGACAGACCAAAATCCAGCAGCTGTGCTCTGAAAGCAAGCAACACAAAATAGCGAAGTTTGTTAAACCACAGACCCACTTTGATTCTTTGGCCAGATGACGCCAGAGGCTGCTGTAGTCCCCTTCTGTAGTTAAAGTTGAGATATTTATTATCCTTGTGTTACTTCATCCCAGTCTGTTTCCCAACCCTTGAGGAAGTAATTGCGAAGAAGCCTTCCCCTGGCTACAAAGAGAAGGGAAGTGGAAGATCCTAAACTTTCTCAAGCAGTAAGCACGTACAATGGGAATGTGATGTAGCATGAGAGACACACGCAGAAGCAGTCACGCTGGCTGTGGCTGGGTGACTTAGCCCCCAGAATCCACTGGTCCTTGCACTGAGTCACTACATAGGTTCTCATCAAGGATGAGAACTTAAACTACATCCTTTGATGGGAGACGGAAAGACTGAAGGATTACAGAACACCCAGACCTGACCTGAGCAAATTATGATACATCTGGATGGTGAGTCACGGCTTTACCCAGGGTTCAGGGAATGCCAGCTGGCACAGAGCAGAGTTCTATGACCCAGGGAGGATTGTGAAAAAACAGATGGGATGTTTATGGGACATTTGGGAAGAAATTACTTCATTTCAATGTACTCAGCTTGGTTTCTTCTCATCGCTCTGTCTCTCTGTCTCCTCTCTCTTTCTAGCTCTCTCTTTCATATATTGTGTTTATTGCTCAAGTGGATTTTATTTCAAACTAGGGTAAGTAGAATGGCCCAAAGCATATTATAAGTGAATTTCTGGCCCGGGGGGGGGGATTTGTTGGAGGCGCTTTCATGTGTTGGTGATGGCCAACTGCATGCATCCCTCCCTAAGCTCACATTTTGTGTTTTATAGTTTGAGATATGTCATGGTGGGTAAATTTATATCATACAAATTAGGCAAGGGCCATGAATCTTCTCTCAGAGCATCTAATTAATGAACATTGGAGCGTGCCACTTGAGTTCTGTCATATGGCAACATCTTATGATATAAGTTATTGGAACAATCTGTGTAGATTGACACATTATACCTTTTGTATACAGATATATTCCACATTGTAACTTGAGTTGAATTTCCTTGGGATTTGTGCCACTGTTTTTTCTTTTTTTAGTCTTCGGAACTACTTCTGCATTTGAAACTTGGACTGTCTAAAGTTTTTTTGTTTTTCAATCAATGCCCAATTACCCTTCCTTCCTTTGTTTTGACAATTTCATATATACAATGTGATGGGATTATATTCTGCCCCATTTCTCTCTCTTATCCTCCTCTACCTATGAACCTCTTCTCAACTAGTGTCCCTCCCTACTCTCTGGTTTCTCTCTCCTTTTGTTGACCCACTGAATTCACCTAATTTGCTTGTATGGACACAGGTAGGAGATTATTTGTTGATATGTAAGCTACACCATTAAAGAAAATGACACTCTCTTCCCATCAAGCATTAACTGAAATAGCTTCCCAGGAAGGGGTGGGACCTCAAGTACCTCTCACTTTCAAGGTGAATGTTGGAGGCCTAATGTTATACAGACCCTGGAAGTACAGATTAAGGTATTGAGAATAAGTGTCTGTTGAACCTTGATATCAGTTCCTCCAAGGTATCCACATGGCAAAATGTATCATGACATGAATCCCTTTCCCTCAGCTCTTACATTCCTTCTTCCACATTTTCCATGATGTACCTTGGCTAAATATATGTACCTGCATTAACTGTTGCCCGCTATAACAGAAGAAGCATCGTCTGCCCAAGGCCGAGAGCGGGACTAGTCTATGGCTGAAGTAAACTATTTAGAAGTCAGTTTGAAAACATGTCCATTGAGCAAAACAACAGACTTTGACCAGATTTACAATGCTTGGAATGTATTCCTCCTATGAAGTGGATCTCAAACAAATCCAACTAGAAAGTGTTTGGTTAAGGCCAAAGAGCCATGCTATTTATCACACTGGTGGGTCTATCCTGCCCAGCAGGTTACTATAATGGTACAGAGGATTTCCATCTGTGTAAGACTGTGCATGGGTTTTCTTCCCCAGCCATCTGCACAGCACATTCTGTCACCATTTATACTATATCCTTTCTGCTCCCTTTCCATGATGTCCCTTGGGCCTCAGAGGGATGCATCTTCTAGCTCAGTTTTACACCTCGGTTTCTCTGTGTCTTGGAACCAAAGTGTGTGGTGTCTTCAGCAATTGGGTTTGGTTTCTACCTTTAGTGTCCCATCAGGAAGAGAGACTGTTGTAGCCTATGTTGTCCTGGGAGCCTCTGGGACCTCACTGGACAAAAACTCATAGAGATGTATCCCAGAACCAACCCTGGGATGCTTATCGAAAAACCTATGACTCCTAAGAGTGCCACAATCAACTCATGCGGGATACTCTCTTTCAAACTATGCTATTAAATTAGCTTATAAACTAGAAGAAAATCCAGTTTCTTTTCTAGCATTCTTCATTCAATTTTTAATACCAAACTAGCCCAGGGATGAAAATCAGAAACTTATATGTCTCTCTCCTTAATATTTTACAATGATCAAAGAGTCTAACAGGTCTGCTTAGTTAGTGTATAATACAAAAATAAATACCTCTCCTCATGTTATTTATTAGTATTACTGTCTTAGCACTTCTGCTCTTTTCCCTTGGTTGCCTGAAACATTCAATCATTAGGATCAGATGCAAAACTATTTAAAATACACACATTTTGTTCTTTTCTAGACATTTACTCTTAGTTATTTAAAGAGAAATTATGGCTGGTGCTGTAACATAGGCAAGTATTAGGACTAGTGAGGTCATGGATCTTAGGAGAACCTAACCATCTCTGTCTAACCTACAGACACAGACCATCACCAAAACCCCCATCAGGTCAAAGTAGAGATAACCCGTGTGCCCAGCCCCAATGGATATAGTACAACTCCTGCACTCAAGGGTCAGGGAATATCACAGAAGCAGGGGGAGAAAGACTAAAAGTGCCAGAGGACTGAGAAGTCCTGCATAAGATTAGTTTTCCCTAGAAATGACAGGACGGCTATACCCATGAGGCATCAACAACACAACTGCCCAAACAATACTGAAACATGTCAACCCTAACAGATGTGCTAATATGGAAGGGAGAAGTGCCATAGGGGCCTCATTCCTAGGCAAAGACTTATGGGCAATTACTGACTGCTGAGAGGGGGGAAATCAGTCTTTCCCAGGGTTCAGGCTACGCAATATCTAGTGGCTAACCTTGAAATCATATACATACAAGGAATACTGAACAGATTCAGTGGATTATATTTATATATTTATGTATATAAATATATGTGTGTATTTATATGTTAACAGTAGTCGAAGACAAAGAGGTCATGAGTTTGAGAGGAAGTAAGGGAGGCATGGGAGGAGTTGAAAGGAGGAAGGGAAAATAGGGAAATTATACAAATATATTTTAATTAAATTTTTAAAAAATTAAGAAAAAAGATTCCAGGTCCTAGAGAGATGTGTCATTGTTTAAGAGCTCAGATCCAGGAGAGGGGAGCATGGCCTCTGCTCCAGAGAGCAGAGCTGTCGAGTCTGAGCTCACTTCCTCTTCCTCCCACCATTCTGTTCTGTTTACTCCACCCACCTATGTTCTAACCAATAAAATGGGCCAAGGCAGTTTCTTTATTAGCCAATGACCTTCCTCCATCATAGAAGACTGCCCTTTATTTCCCAGCTCCCACATCAGGAAATACACAATTGGCTGTAACTCCAGCTCTAGGGATCTGACACCTTCTGGCCTCCACAGGTACCTGCTTACATATGACATACATGTATACCAGACACAAACATATTATAAAGAAAAACAGAGCCAGAACCATAAGCTGTATTTTAACAAGGGATCCAGAATTCAAGTGAATCTAACTCTTAATGTCTTTGTTCATTTCTTGTCCCAAAACACCTGAGGCTGAACATTTCATAGAGAAAGAAGGTTAATTTAGCATATGGTTTGAAGGTTCAAGAGCATGGAGTCCGTACCTGCTCAGCTCTGGTGAGAGCCTTGTGATTGTGAGCCAGTGCAGCCGAACTCACAGAGTAATCCAAGGCACAAGACTGAAGAGGAGCTAGGCTTTCTCCTTTTGTAGTAACTTCTCCACTCCTTGGAGGAGCACTAATCTACTCATGAGGGTGGTGCCACAGTGACCTAATTACTTTCTGCCAGGACTCACTTCTTAAGAACTCTACCATCTCAATGTCACCACACAGGAGACCAAGCCGCCAGGACGCACAGCCAAGACATAGCACTTAGGGAAATTTGGAAAATATGTAGAAGCCGTGTGAAAAGAGCAAATCTTGGAGGATAAACTTTAGCACAATGCATCCCTTGCTAGTTTCCTTAGCTTTAGCTCTCACTACTCTCAAACACCTCTTTTATTTCATTTATTTTTTCACCATATGTTAAACACCACTCTATGTGTCTTATATTCTCTTTGATTTGAAAAATTACAATGGTATAGTTAGACTAACTCTTTGTTTGCACAGTATGTGAATAAACCACATCTTACTAATTTTTAGATCATGAGATTTAGTAATCATGGGCATGACTCATCACCTGCAGTCTCTATGTGCCTTTGGTCCATGGGGCATCTTTTATTTAGTTTCCTTCTTTGGCTACCTTCTTGTCTGTGTTCTCAATGCTATTAGTCTTTTTCTCTTCTGTACATTATTTATATTATTGTCTTACCAGGCAGATGTTTCTTTAAAGCCATGGCTTTGGAAACCCTAATGTAAATCCATTGTCGGCATAAAATAATTCCCCAACATTTATTAAATGGATATTACTCAACTAGTAAGTGGCACAGTAGGGATTTGACTATAGGAGCATCTGACTTTAAAGTCCTGTCTTTTTAGCTAACTGCTCCCTCTCAATAACATATGGGTCAGCCTGTCGGAGGAGACTGTGTTCAATCAAGGAGAATCTAACGATTCCTGAAGATCTTCCTTTTCAAAGGGAGATGTGCCAATGTACCACTTTAGCTGATCGATAGCTGGTTCAGATTGGAAAACTCATGCCAAAGGGTCTTCTCTGAGATTTATGAGACCGCTGCAAGAGACAAATCCATCCTATTCTTGGCCTGGACTTCACCACGTAGGCATGTCTAAGGCTAGGTGATGACATTTCCTAATATTAACCAATTAGTCTTAAACTCATTTCTAGAGTGTAGGTCATTCAGAGTACTTGGCTTATAAAAATTCTCAGCATTTCAGAAATATTAGATTAGAATAGGAAACTGATACGGTTTGGCAGAAAATGAATGCAACCCAATCAGTTTAAGCATACATTTTATTGAGGAAATGAACACAATTCAACAATTCATATGTTTTACTCTTCAACGCACACAGAAAGTTGGGCTGCAAAGGCTAATGGATAGAATTTGGAGTCTCTGCTCGGTCATCTGATTTGGGAAATGTGTGCTGCTGACTCTGCTAGTTCTATTAAAAACGTTCTCCATAAAATATACGTGGACTGGCTTGGCACAAGTTATTTTAGAGAAGAACTGCTATTAATAAGTCTTCCCTTCCTCCTCTAATTAATTCATAGCATTGCCACCAGAGTGTTCCTCCTGATTATAGATTTATGTCTGCCTCTCTCACTGAAAAACTTGTGATGACTCCCCATTTCTCCATATTTCCTACCAGGAAAAAGTAAATTCCAAGTAGTATATATAAATTTTCCACAACCTGATCCCCACCCACCTATTCTCAATCTATTTTGTTCCTCTATGTAACTCAAATGCTCACTGCCATCTTGCCTAACACCA
The DNA here is from genome assembly GCF_000317375.1 of Microtus ochrogaster. Classification (NCBI taxonomy): domain Eukaryota; kingdom Metazoa; phylum Chordata; class Mammalia; order Rodentia; family Cricetidae; genus Microtus; species Microtus ochrogaster. The sequence continues at coordinate 7,797,945 of NC_022032.1, forward strand.
CATCACTCACCTGTGAATGTCCTTGCTAGTCTCTCTCTCCCTCCCTCTCCCTCCCTCTCCCTCTTACTCCCTCTCCCCCTCTGTCTCTCTCTGTCCTTATTAAAGCTCTCCTTCTATCTGCCTTCTGCACCCCTCACCTAGTTTTACAGTCAATGTCTACTACCACTGTCAGTTGTAATCCAATCTCAAAAAGCCCACAAGAGTTGTTCATTGCTTTCCTATCTACACCCACACACAATTGATTCACAGATGAATGAAACACATCCTAGGCATGTGGCCTGGCTAGGACAAGTGTAATTAAGGGAACAGGATGATGAAAATGGTTTTGGAAAATCTGGGCTATATACTTGTCATAATGATATTAACTACTAAGGCTCATCTTGTGTTAGACACTGCCAGAGGTAATGGAAATTAGAGAAGATAAAGGAAGGTTTTCTTTGCTTCTAAGAAACTTACATTTGGTTGAAAGACATAGACAAGAAAGAAAATGATTTCAAATGGTGAAATTCTGTGGAGTTTGAGGCACAACTTGGGCTCCATAGCCATATAATGAGACTTTGTCTTAAAAAGCTAACAAGATGAAATCAAATAAGGAGACACATAATGAGTGAGATGCTCTTTACTATAAGCATGGCACAGAGCATCAGAATCATTTCCAATACTCCTTCAGAGGCAAAGATTGATGATTTAAGTCTGGGTGGATCTAGAGGACCTCATGTTAAAGAAATGAGGCAGGCCCAGAAAGATAGCTAGCAAATGCTACTCCCATGGACGATAAGCAGGTAAACCATGATGATCTGTAGTTCGTGGTAGTTATGTGCACTGTCAACGCGTGTATTTTAAACCCTTCATTAGTTTACCAGGGCACAGCCCTGTTGTTTGCAGAGAAACATCTGCATTTTACTGATCTCCTCACATCAGGGCCATTAGACTGCTTTTCTATGATTCTGAAATTAAAGTGAAGCTCATCTCTTTGACCTGACGTAAATGAAGTTACAGACAGAGTTGATAAATTATCCTCTCTTCAGTGTATAAAAAAGTTAATAGTCTTGTTTGTGAGGTTCTTAGAAACTATCCAGAGGAGGAGGAAGGCATTATTTGTGGTCATAAATGCTCAATCCTGAGCCTGGTTTATTGCCTTTTTAACATTCTTATTTTGAAATATTCCTGTATAAAAGAAATATTGTCTCAATGTGGGCAATCTTCACAGCTCATGTTAATTGTGCTGGAATTTTTACATCCCAGCTAGTGAGAGGCTTCAGCCAGACTTGGCAATGAGCCCTCTCTTTTCTTCCTTATTACTCTCCATCTGCCTACTCTGCCTCACTACCATGACCTTGGGAAAGGATCAAACTGAAAGCTTGAAGCGTAGTTTCTTCTAAATGTGTATCACATGGTAGAACGAATTGTAAGTTGAGTAATTATCTACTGAGTTGGGGACAGCATGCATTTGAAAAGTGGCAGCATGTGTATTTGTGAGTCATATTACGCATTTAGTTCAGTAGACATAAGCATCTATGGAGAATCAAACGTGACCTCACCAATGAAGAGTTCTCATATTGGAAAGAATGAACTAGGACATTCACAGAGAGAACATATCTTATGACACACTCAGTTGAGTGACAGCTGGTATCCAAACTCCCTGAAAGTATTCACATTTTAATCTGCAACACTTACTAATCTGATTGCATCTTCAGTTTCTTTTCCTGCATTGTGGCTGGTATGGTTTGGATAGTGTGAGGGGAGGCAGAGTAAACAGCCTCTTTCATAGCCCTGTCAATCACAGTACTTGTAAAAAGACTTTCTCTGCCTCCCAGAGTTTCCAAGTGTATTGACTGCATTTATTTTAATTCTCAAGATGCATGCAAGCTGATTGAGGAAACCTTTAAATATTTCTGATAGTAAAGCGATCAGAAAAGAAACACGAAAGAAAACATAGCAAACAGCTATGTGTCTGGTCTACAGATTTAACCACTTTGTATGAGATTTTTTTAAAAGATAAAATATTATAGAAACTACCAAAGCCATCTGTGTGTGCTTTGCTTTGCAGTTATATTTCAATAGATTAGATGATATTAAAGAAACTCTAGATATAGTTTTTCTCTCTGTAAGAGTAGGATCCATCATCTTTTCTTCAGAGACCCGAATAATGGTCCAAAGCCCTTATGTTTCTTTGCAAAGACAGACCATTCTGTTGCATTTTTCCTTAGTGCACTTATATAGAAGAAAGTAGCTAGCTTTCCCTACTCAAATCAGAGGAAAATGCTTTGCATTTTCTCCTCTCTCTGTGATGAGTGGCATTGCAGAGCTTACATTTGCATTAGTGTCGGTGTCTCTTTGCTCTTCTGTGCTTGGTAAAGAAAGGAAAGAATAAATCAATGCCTTACTCAGACTAAGTCTGCATCAACACAGTTAGATGAAATGACGAATGTTTATTCGGTTACCTTGTGAAGATTCAGCTGGCTTTTCAAGCATTCTAACATGGAAGATTCTAAATGAATGTAAAAACACAGAGGATGGTACCATGAAGCCTCCTGTACACGATTCCAGCAATCAAGCTACTGGCATCCCTGTTTCCCCTCTAACTCTCCTGATTTCACTCTTCCTCTGAGTTACTATGAAGCAGATTTTGTACAATTCTACTCAGAGACACCAGTGTGACTATTTGAAGGATAAAGAACACGTTAGAAATGCTTCGTTCTTAAAATATTAATGTTCTTTTAATAAGATTGAATATCAAGGAGTCTTAAATTTTCATGGTCAAGTTCAATCTGGTATTTGAATCAGCCCTTAAGTATCTCTATTATGATATGAATATTCGTTTCTTAAAATCTCACTCTGATGTTTTACTGCAGTCTCTTTTTATACTTGCCATTTATTGTTTAAAAAAGCAAACATTTTGCACTTCAAAGCTCCCCACACCTGCCTCTTGTTGATCCCATCTTTGAGCGTCCTTTACCATGTCTACCAGTTTAGAAGGAGAATATAAAGGCTCCACTATGTTCAAGGTCAAGTTGTTTCTTTGGTTCTATACCAGACTTGGCTAATTTCAAAAGTCTGTATATTCACAAATGAATAGGTATCAGGAGAGGGGAAAAGATGAATTCCATGAAGAAAAAACACTATTTTCTTCAAACATATGACTTTAGGGTCCTGATTAGATTTTTTTCCCTTAATTTTGCTTTAGAATATTGTAGTGTGAAATAGCCTAAGCAAACAATTGTTTCTGTCATGGACTTAAGAATGTTGGGCTTGATTGTTTGTCATAGCCAGAACCTGTAAACAACCTAAATGCCCCTCGACCAAAGAATGGGCATGGAAAATGTGGTACATTTATACAATGGAGCACCACATAGCAGAAAAAAATAACATCTTGAATTTTGCAGGCAAATGGATGGAGCTAAAAAACATCATTTTAAATGAGGTAACCCAGACAGAGAAAGACAATTATCACATTTACTCACTCTTAAGTGGTTTTTAAACATAAAGCAAAGAAAACTAGCACACAAATCACAATCTCAGAGAACCTAGACAACAATGAGGACCCTAAGAGAGACATACATATATCTAATCTGTGTGGGAAGTACAAAAAGATGATCTTCTGAGTAAATTGGGAGCATGGGGACTTTGAGAGAGGGTTAAAGGGGAGGGGAGAGATGGAGAGGGGAGCAGAGAAAAATGTAGAGCTCAATAAAAATCAATAAAACAAAAAAGAATGTTGGGCTTGGCCTCGGCAGTGGTTGTGCACTCCTTTAATCCCAGCATACAAGAGAAAAAGGCAGGTGGATCTCTGTGTGTTCAAGGCTATCATGGTCTACAAAGCAAGTTCCAGGGTAACCAAGGCTACACTGGGAAACCCTGTCTTGAAAAACAAAAACAAACAAACAAAAAGAATGTTGGGCTTGCCATATTTTCTTTTCTTAATATCTGTTTTAAGAGCTGGCATGATTGTTCCATTAGAAAAATACTTGGCAGGCAAGCACCAGGACCCGAGATGCATATTAGTGTATATATATGATAACAATAGTATCATATGTACAGTGTGTCTATATAGGCATGTGAATACATATACACATATACATTTTTTGTTTAGTTTTGTTTTCTTGGCACGGTTTCTCTATATAACAGCCTTGGCTGTCCTGGAACTAGCTCTGTAGGTCAGGCTAGCCTCAGACTCACAGAGATCCACCTGCCTCAGTTTCTGCCTCCCAAGTGTTGGGATTAAGGTATGAGCCACTGCCTGGCTCATTTTTTTAGACAGGTTTGCTCTACTCTATAGAAGAAAAATAAAATCCAGAGGAGGTAGCTGCTATCAGGGGCCTCATGGTTTTTAGGTTGTAAATCTGGAATCAAAATACATGGTTCTTAGGGATAGAAGATGGTTTGGTAGTTAAGGGCATCTACCATTCTTGCAGAGGACCTGAGCTCAGTTACCAGTACGCACGCTGGATGGTTCTATTACGCTAGCTCAGAATGGGCTGAATATTTCAATATGTTCTTCTGGCCTCTGTGGACACCTGCACTCCCATGCACATACTCCACCCACATCCACATAATTAAAAGAAATAATACAATTTAAGAAATCCCACAGGTTCTCCACGTCTAATCTGGTACTCCTTTTTCTGCAGTTTGCCTTGTCACTGATTTGGCTACTTAATTACAAAATCCTCACTCTGTTTAGTGCTCTGATTCCCTTGAGCACCCCTTTTGTACAGGGTTGCACTGAAGAAAAATCAGAAGCTTAAAAACCTTATTCAGACTGTGGCTTAGGGATTTCTGCCAAATTTCTGCAAAGTGCTTTTCAATAATTCACAATCCCTTAAACATGGAAGCCTGCCGCCTAAATATAGCATGAGAAAATGTGCCGTGGTGCTTAGTTAAGCCAAAAGCTTCGTGTTTAAACACATCAAAGCTTGATTCCCCCTCATAGAAACACATCCAACGCCATCCACTTGTTTGTACAGAATGCTTTAAAAATAACCCTTACTGAAATATTGAGGCCCCTGCTATGCCATCCTATTGACTTGCAATATGTGTATTTGAAATTTGCTAGTTCAGCAAAAGCATTGTTTTTTCTTTAGTTGCACAAACTATGGGAAGACTGTTAGAGTTGCCACTAAAGACCCAAGAGGGCCAAACGTGTCCAAGGTTCATTGGAACAGAGTCTATGACATTGGAAGATTAGCCTTTTCCAGCCTGCAGGGTACATGGATTCCCCAGCTGAGCTTCAAGGGTGCAGAAAGGCTATCTCACTCCTGGCATGAGTTCTCAGGACCTCGTGGTGGACAGAGATTGGACTTGGCATAGGGGACCTTAGTAGGCCAAAGCTAACCAACTTCGGCTTTTGTTAGTATTTTCAAACACTTGTCTTTTCCTTTCAGAAATACTTCACATTTATGTCTTTGCAGTTTTGCTCCATGCTGTTGCCTTCTCTCTTAGTAAACTGTAAACTCCACTGAAGGGGAGGTTGTCTTATTTACCGTAGTATGCTTGGTATTGAGATGGAAAGCAGAATCCATGTACAGTTTTTCATACATGCCATTGTAGTTGAATGAATGATTGCATTCATGATTGCCCTTGAATTCCGTCCTACCTTTTGTATCTGTTTACCAATATCCCACTCAATTCTCTTGACCAAGACTTAACAGCAAATGTGGCAGCTATTCACGAATGCAATTTTAGAAGGCTGGGTGGGATGGTGTAGCTTGAGCTGGATTCTGTGAACATGGATTGAGTGAATGAGCAGACTGGGCTTTAGTTGATTGGAAAGGTTATCTCCAGGGCTTTAATCCATACACACAATCTCTTTTATGAAAGCAGTTAATTTAACAACAGTAACCAGGTAAGCAGACCATTCCTTTTATGAAGGCACGCTTGTTTTATTTGACAGGAAGCCAATACAACTTGAATGTGACAGAGGCAGCCTCAGGAAGCCCTTGAACCCTGAATCCATCTCTGCTCATTCTGATTTACATCCTTACCTGCCTTAAGCACTTGATTTTTTAAGAGCAGCTTCTTAAATGGGACTTTTTCCCTTATGAATTAATTATAAACACAGATTAGAATTAAACCATCTTTCTGCCTCGAGTTTAACCTTTGCATTTGCATAGCACCGAAGCAAATCTAGTCTAACATCCTGCCTCCTTTTGATGTGGGCTATGTATTTACCTTCTGTAGCTGAGCTACCTAAAGAGAAGAATTGTACTTGATTTTCTATAAGAAATACCGGTAAGATTTTCTTTGTGTCCTTAATCTAAGGGTTTAATTTTTTTTTAAAAAAGTGATCTCTCAATATTTTACCCAAAGTTAGTTGTTGTGGACTGAATGTTCAGGCTCCTTTCAGATTCTGAAGTTGAAATGTTACCCCAATGTTAAATGCTAGGGGGTGGGGCTTTAGGGGAGGTAATGCATTAAAGTAGACCTCTCATGAGTAAAGTTAGCTTGCTTGTTAAAGAGACACCAGACACCAATATCTACTCTGTCTCCAGAAGTGTGAGAGATGTTTGTTGTTTACACCACGAGGTCCATGACATTTTTGTTATAGTAGCCTTAATGTCTTAATGGACCGACACACTAAGTAATATACACAGAAATAATTCATTTACTCAACATATTTTTCAAGTGGGAAATACCTCAGATAGGCAAGAATATTAAAAGTAAACAACCCATTTTTTTCTTAGTCAAGAAAAACTTCCAATAGAGTAAGACGTTCAGGTATTTAAGCAGGTGTGCTCTAATACTATGGATATCCAGACACCTGAACAAACACATGGCAGTGTCTTAGGAAGTCAGAGGAAAAACATACTTCCAGGTGCCCTGTATTCTGGCATCCCTGCCATGCTCTTAAGACAGTTGTCCTCAAAGATGGTATATATGGGAAAAACTCTTTCAGAAATGCCCCAGGCCACAGTGTTCCAGTCTGCTCTGTTGCACCTCATCATGGAATGAATCTTTCCCAGATGGTGTTGGTACCCATCCTGGAATTAAGTACCTTTTTCTTTCCATCTTGAACTTCCCTTGTCTCCAGGTTACTATGTACTTTCAGCAGCTTTGGACACAAGCTAGTAAGGCAGGAGTTCTCAATCTTTGTTGTACAAAATTGCCTGAGGAATTTGAGAGCAGACTAATCCTTCAGTCCTTGGGTTGGGCTGGGGCTTGAATACTGGGATTCTTTGAGTCTTCGTAGGCAGTCCCAATACATAGCCAAGAGATGAAAATTACATGGATGGTGGGAGCCCTTGGGAACCCACATGTACGGAAGGGAAGGCTTTTCATGTCTCTTTTGACGCTTCTTTCCCAAGGCTTGGGGAAACAAAGCTGACAAAAGTGAGACCGACAGGTAGCTGCACATACACACTTTATCTGATGGCACTGTTTGGAGAATTTCATACACTCAGGGGTCTTCCTGGAAAAGGAGAGAAACACTCGGGGACTTGCCGATCATTGTAAGCAAAAGCGATAAACTGTGGAGAAATAATTAGAGAAAGGAAACGAGAAGGTAGGCTTTCAGTGTTTGTAATGAAGAGAGGCAGGTGGCCTCTAGAGGAGCTTGTTCCTGTATCTTCATCCAGCCTTCTATCTCCAGTGAGAAGATACATCCCTCTACTCCTGCTTGGGACACAGTCATAGAAGGAAATTTACACTCGTTGTGGGCAGCTGGCGGGCAAATTCTCCCTGCATCTGATTTCCTTCAACTGTTTTTAATCCAAAGCAATCCACATGGAACAGTGGTCGATTTGGGGTGGCATATACAGGTCCCGTTCATCTCCTTCCATTTAGCTCTATACTATAGGAACAATTCTTTCCTATCCTCCCCAAATGCCCTTCTTTCAGGAAACTGGACAAAGTTGTATTCCCACCTGCCTCTGGCTTATAATGTGGGCTTCCAGGAAAACTCACAGAAACTGTCTTCTGCTCTTTCAACACAGACACAGCTGAGGGGATAGCCATGTAGAATCAGAATTTCTGAAAATCAAATCCATGATTGTTCTCTTCATGGAATCCACAGTTCTATACTCTTCCTAATAATGCCTATTTTTACAGTCTGAGGAAACCATTGAAGACTTGAATATCTACATCCAGTAAACTATTTACCCAGCTTTCAATGTCTGGTGATTACATAATGCAGACCACTTGCATGCAATACATTGACATAAAGAAACTGTCGGCATGCGGGAAAAGTGAGTGAGACATGGATTAAACCAGAGAGAGGGCTGTCTCTCCTAGCTGGTCTAGTAGCTGACTACAGATTTGAATGAAAATGTCCTCAAGTGAAAAGTCATGGCTGTTCCTTACTTTGATCTTTCTCTAATTTACTTAAGATGGCAGAATTCACCTGAGTTAATCCTATGATATCGCCAGGCAATTAAGCATCTTCATGCCAAGCTGGATCCACAAGAACCCTCTTGTTCTGGCTAGTTTTTCTGTCAACTTGATACAAGCCAGGGCCATTTTGGAAGGAGAAACCTTAATTGAGAACATAGCCCCACCAGATTGGCCTAAGCATAAGCCTGTGGTGTATTTTCTTGATTGGCAATTGACATAGGAGGGGCTGACTCACTGTGGCTGCTACCACCCCTGGGTTGGTAATCCTCGGTGCCATGAAATAGGCAGATTCAGCAATGCATGGAAAGCAAACCAATTAACAGTACTCCTCCATGGCTTCTGCATTTGCTTCTACCTCTGAGTTCCTGCCCTGTTGAGCTCCGGCCCTGAGTTCCCTCAGCAATGAAGCATGACCAGAGAGTTGTAAGAAGAAATAAACTTTTTTTTTAAAAAATCACATCAATAAAAATACTAGCGAAGTCAATGGTTTAAATTTATTTCTGGGAAGAAGCTCTGTTGGTCTCTCAAGCTCCACCGCCACCTACTTTGATTCTTCTGATCTATCGTGCTTATTTATTTATTGTTCTTAGACTAACACCTCCAGGGTCCAGCCAATCCATCCTGTTTGCAGAAGCAGCAGCTGGCTTCCATTCTAGGTTTACCTGCATGTGTCCCTTTCAGACCCAACCAGAATTCGGAAGCAGAGTGGATGTTTAGCAAGGGTTACAGAAGGTCACCATGCCAAGGGGACAAAGGGACAGGATGGTTTTCAGAACGAAAGAGCAGCCAGGACAAAGCCAAGAAAGTGGGGGGAGGGAGGGAGATAACGGGGAATCCTTTGCTGTTCACTTTGATCTAAATATAAGAGAATACAGCAGGATGCTAGGACATAAAAGGTCAGAGAGGAAGATAAGACCGAAGCATTGATAAAACGTCTCTCTTCCTGGGCTGTTTCTGAGGATCTCTGACCTTGGGCTCTGACCATGACCCATTTAGTTGGTGTTAATCAAAATCTTGCCAAGTTGTTCAGCAGAAAGCGCTCATCCTTGGCATTCCACCCTGCCGATCTGCCTTCAGCAAGACGCTGTTGAGTCCGTCCAGCAAGAATCCCTCTCCCTTTCATGTTTCCTCTTACTTTTCTGTTAACCCCACCCTGATCCTTTATAAACCGTCAGCTGTTCTTACTGCCTGGGAAATTGAGTCTGCTCCGTCTGCCCCTCATCACAGCCCCCATTCCAGGAGCCTCCCACAAACCAAGCCTTTCTTTCCTACCTGTTAGTGTCATGAATGTTTTCCCTCAAAATTGTCCAGCTCCAACCCCCAGCTTTCTACAAGGAAGCGCCGTGAGTACATCAGGAGCGGGTCCAGCTCTGGGATTCTCCCAGGGTTGTTGTTGACTGAGATGACAGGGAAAACACATGGAAGAAGCCACTGTTTGCCCTGAGACTTAATTCAATGCCATACAGGACTGTTATGTCGGAAGATAAAAACAGACAGAGAAGAGTTTGCATTCAGAGATGAAAGCGACCAGGATTGAGTGGAGCTGGCTGGGTGCTCTAGTAACACAGGCCTTTTAATATGCTAATGAATTGTTGGGCTTGAACCAAAAACCATCTAAACTTTGTATTAGTAACCTCTGCAGGAGCTCTTCATCTTTATGTCTTTGACAGCACTTAGCTTCTGATTTTGTATTCCTTGTTTATGCAAATATATTACCCCATTAAGCTTAATGTCCTCTCAGGGCAGGGAATTTGTCTGCCTTATCTTTGTGTTCCCCCAACAAGGGTAAGAGTGGTCCTGCCAGGCTACTGCATGGGCCTTCTATCTTCCTGCTGAGCTTTCAAGAGATTTAATTACTTATTATTGTCTAAGCAGCCCCTTTTCTTTTCTTTTTTCTCTTTTTGAACACTTACTTAACTTATTGTGTGTGTGTGTGTGTTTGCATGTGTAAATGCGTGTTTTATCACGTGAGTGTGGGGGTCACAGGCCATGTGGGAGTCCATCCTCCCCTTCTACCACATAGGATCTGGGCTTGGCACTCACATTATCAGACTTGACAAGGAATGCCTCTATTTGCTGAGCCATTTCATTGGACGGGCAGCTCCTTTTGAGCCCCCTGTCAGAGTTGGGTTTTGGTAGACAGCAAACAAATACTTGTAGCCATGGGGTCCAAACCCCAATCCCAGGCCAATAACTGCAGTACTGAGTTTCAATTCCCACCACTATAAAATTGGTTCAATAAAATTATTGTTCCCAACTCTTTAACTTATATGGATTAATTTTGAGTTATTAGTTCACTAAGTTTTGAATTCTGCCTCTAGGATAGAAACGATTTCTTTTTATATTAGTTATAATAGCTAGAGTGTCTGATCAACTTGGGTGTAGACTCAAAGTTGATATAAAGCTTCTACTGGGTTAGTTTATAGTGGCTAAAATGAATAAAAAAATTACTGAAAAAGGCTGTCAGGACCTTGGAACTCAAGGACCACAATTTAAGAAATATGAGCTTGGATATCCTGAGAAAACTGGGAATATGGGGTGGGGAGAGAAGGGAAGGAGGAAGGGAGAAGGGGAAGGGGGAGGAGAAGCAAAGGTATGGGATGGTCGAGATGGGGTAAGGACAGAGACAGAGAACAAGTAAACAGAGAACAAGTAAAGAGCTATCTTGATTGAGGGAGCCATTATGGGGCTAGCAAAGAAACCTAGCACTAGAGAAATTCCCAGGAATCCACAAGGATGACCCCAGCTAAGACCCTAAGCAATAGCGGAGAGGGTGCCTGAAATGGCCTTGCCCTGTAGTCAGATTGATGAATATTTTAAATGTCATCTCCTCATAGAACCTACACCCAGCAACTGATGGAAGCAGATGCAGAGAACCACCTCAGAGCATTGTGCTGAGCTCCAGCTGAAGAGAAGGGAGGGGGTGCGAATATGATCAAAGAGGACAAGACCATTATGGGGATACCCACCAAACCAACTTACCTGAGCTAATGGACTCAGACCTGACAGTGAGGGAACCAGCATAGGACCAAACTAGGCCCTCTGAAGGTGAGGGACAGTTGTATGGCTGGGGCAGACTGTGGGGCCACTGGCAGTGAGACCAGGATTTATCCATTCTGTTTGTTCTGGCGTTTTAGAACCCATTCTCTCTGGAGGGATGCCTTGCTCAGCTTAGATATAGTGGTGGAAGGACTTGGTCCTGCCTCAAAGCAATGTGCTAGACTTTGTTGACTCCTTATGGGCAGCCTTACCCTCTCTGAGGAGTGGATGAGGAGTGGGATGGGAGGTGAGAGGGGGGGAAGGTGGAGGGAGCAGGAGGAAGAGAGGGAGTGGGAAATGGATTTGGCATGTAAAATGAGAAAAGATAGTTTTTTTAATAACTAAAAATAAAAAAGAAATATGAGCTTGGTTCGTTTTATCTATTACCAGGATTGGTGTACACATCTGTGCTCAGAGTCTCCATTGTACATAAGGAAAACTGTATCCCGCAGATCAATCTTCAAATAGTCCTAAAATATTATGACATATTTAGGTGCTTTCATGTGAACAAAATCAACATACTTGGCTAGCAAGCATTTTGTGTGTGCAATGCTGTCCGAGACACGAACTTCTCATATGGTGTGGACACCAAGGGAGGGTTTCACTATGTTCCAGCACTCGCCTGAATCGTGGGAAGCCTGAAGAAGACTTAGATAAGAAATATTTATTATTTGTTTTAAAACTAGATTTTTCTCTCTAAATTCTAAATGAGATAACCAGTCTTAGAAGTAGTCTGGCTCATTTAGGATTCCCTCCCAGCTCTTTCCCGACTGCTGGGCTTCTTTTCATGCAGGTCAACACACTCCATGTTTGAATAACCCTTGAGAGGGAACTGAGCGCGTTTCCTTTTGTGGCATAAATCTCCACAAGATTTTTTTTTTTCTCTGTGGGAAGACAAGGGGAGCAAATTGGGTTATGCTGAGGATGGCATCCCAGTGTCCGGGGAGCAAGCTCATGCTTAGCTTCATTAGCTTCTCAGGAAGTGCCAAATTCCAGAGCCACGTGGTTCTCCTGGGTGCATCAAGACTCTCTTGTGCTTTGCCTTAGCCTTGACAAGGAGCCTGTCTTTGCCAATTTGCTCCCAAACTGATGATGGATGGATGTAATGTCCCCTAGGAAGTCAGAGAGAGGCAAGAGCAACAGCGACTACTTACATTTCTATTTATAGAGGGCTTTTACACATTTTTGTAACATTGGATCTCTGCATAACCTGACAAGACTAATTGGCATTGTGTTTTACTAAATGAGGAGCTCAGAGCAATGGGATTTATTGTCTTGCCAAAGGTCACTAGGTAATTAGAGGAACCAGGCTGGAATTTATGCGCTAGCGTTTTCCTCTTTCGGGTTCATCTTCAAACTCTGTTGTCACACATTCAAGGGCAGGGAAAAATCCTGTGTGTGGCACAGGGCTCAGATGCTCACCATGCATGGTGTCCTTTCTCAGCAAGCGCTGGATTGAAACAAAGAGCAGAAGGAGAGAGAAGATGAGCAAGGAAGTCTGGACTGCAAGGGGTTGGTCCACCCACTGAGACAGTGTGCCTGTTCTAATAGGAGCTCACCAAATCGAGCTGGACCTGGACTGAATGAGCATGCAATCAAATTGGACTCTCTTAATATGGCTGAAAAGGGGGGCTGACTGAGAAGCCACTGATAAAGGCACTGGGACCGGTTTCTACTGCATGTACTGGCTTTTTGGGACCCTAGTCTATTTGCATGCAAAGTTTCCTAGGCCTGGATGTAGGGGGGGGCTTAGACTTCCCACAGGGCAGGGTTCCCTGCCCTCTCTTAGGGAGGGAAGGGGAGGGAGGGGGAGGGAAGAGGATGAGTGGGGGAGCGGGAGGGGAATGGGAGGAGGGGAGGAAGTGTAAATTTTTGAATGGAAAAATAAATAAAAAAGAAAAATGAACAGAATTGTGTGTGGGTCTCTAAATTATTGCCACTGTCTGTGGAGTGATTTGTGTGTGTTAGTATATGTATTTATATAAGTGTGTATGTGTTTGTGAGTGTGTGTTTGAGTGTAAGCAAGTATGTATGTCTGTGAGATTATATGAGTGTATATAACTGTGAGTTTAAATGTGAGTGTGTGTGGTGTGAGTTTAAATATGTGTACGAGTTATGGATATACTCACATAATCTTTTCTTATTCTAGGCATATTATGTTAGATAGTTAGTAAGTGACAGTAAATAAAATACTGCCCTTGCCTGGCCCAGCAGGGGAGATAAGTGAATAAGTCATTATGATAATGCGATCATCTGTTGAAGGCTACACACTATATTTTACTACTTTTATAATAACAGTATATATGACTGTCTGTGAAATATGAAAAATGCTGAAAGCCTGTATATCAAAATTTAATGATGCTTGCCTCATCTTTGCATGGTGGAATTATGGGATATTTTGTTTCTTTTCCCAAGATGTTCTGTGTCTTTCAAATGTTTCAATAATTAATGCAAATACTAGATTAGTGGTACTAAGTGGTGAATCCCTGAACTTTTATTAGCAATAGAAATCATAGAAATCATGGGATTCATGAGACCATAACCGCCCCCCCCAAAAAAAAAAGGTAAAAAGAACTGAAAAAATTAAAAGAAAGAACCAGGACGGGTAGCAGAATATCAAAACATAAAGTCTACCCAGCATGCTTTGGGAAACTGTGTGCTTATCTGAAATCTGAAGGGTCTCTTCCTCATCCATCAGGTTTCCTTATCAGATGTGTGTTCATGTAGTGGTTGGTATTCTCAGGTACCTAGCCTTATAGATTTCTGGTGAAGTTCTTTACTGGGACTGGAGGTCACCTCTGAATCTAGGTTCTATTTCCTTGGCTCCTCCTTAAGAATGAAACATGGCATTTGAAGTCCTTGGCCAATATGGTCAGACACATCTCTGTGTCTACCCAAGGAGCTTTCTCGGACATCATAGATTCTAGAGTATTAAAAACTTTTTAAAATAGGATCTATCTATGTATCTCAAATAGACCTGGAACTTATAATCCTTCAGTCTTATATGTGCTGGGACTCTAGGCATGCGCCCCTGTTCCCCACCCCTAGAGATTTTCTTTTTAGTTTTGTATGGAAAGCCCTGGGATGTGACTTACCACACTTCCCCTCCAGGTCACTTCCCGGGTGACTCCCCAATTCACCATGCCTGTTCTCTCAGCAGCCCCGCAGCCTCTTGTTTAAACCAGAGTTTGTGTGTGGGCTGTATAGAAAGTTGATATTTATGGCAACTGGCAAATATTTTTGACAAAAGGTAAATAATCATAAGGTTGTATGATTCTACATATTCTTTGTAAAAGCAAAAGTAACCTTTCTTTCATATATTAATATTTGTATAATTTTATAACCTTTTTTTCTGAGCACCTTAGGTTGTTTTTCAAGACAGGGTTTTTCTGTAGCTTTGGAGCCGGTCCTGGAAATAGCTCTTGTAGACCAGGCTGGCCTCAAACTCACAGAGATCTGCCTGCCTCTGCCTCCCAAGTGCTGGGATTAAAGGTGTGTACCACCACAGCCAGGAGCTCCTTAGATTTTATTACACTGTTTCCACTCACACAGATAATTTTGAGTTCTTATAGATTTCTGACACAGATTCTATTGTCCTTTCATTATAATTTAGCTTTAACTGATATACAAATCATGAAATCCCCTGAAGGTTCTATAACTTAATGGCTTTTTTTCCTCTTTAGGAGACAGTAATAATTACAGTACTTAATGTTTTTTAAGTAAAAGGCTGGAGAGATGGGTCAATTTTAAAGAGTACTTACTGTTCTTGCAGAGGACTCAAGTTCAGACCCCATCACCCATGCCAGGTGGCTCGCAAGCCCCTGTAATTCCAGCTGCAGAGGAATTCAGTGCCCTCTTCTGGCCTCCATGGACAAGGGCACTCATGCGCACTGTATCCCCCACCCTACCCTGACTCCCAGTGTAGACACATAATTAAAAAGTAAACATAAAATCTTTAACGAAAGAGAAGAAGCAATGGTAATATCCTTGGAGAATTCTTCTAAAACAATTCTCTCTCAGTATCACTGCAGCACCGGGTGTGACTGGAAACTCTTTGACCTTTCCCTGTTAGATTCCCCTCCCCCCACCCTGAAAATCCCAGTACTCCACAGCATAAGGCAAGAGGATTGTTATTCTGAGATCAGATGAGATATATAGTGACTTTGCCAGCTGCCTGGGCTGTGTGGCAAGGCTTTGCCTCAGAAAACAAAAACATAAATCTGTGAAAGTATATCAATAGAGTTATATATATTATCTACTTTTCAGGGTGGAAACACGTTGGGCTCAAATGCCAAACTTCTCCATAGATTTGATCACAGTATGTAACTCCTTCAGTTTCAGAATGGACAGGTAATGGGTAACATTAATTATTTTACCAGACAACGTATAACAGTAACAGTACATTCGCATTTGGTGAAATTTACTTATTTATCCAAAGATAACAGAGCTTCAACTTGTCAAGTTACTTATTGTAGTGAGGTCAGTGGAAATGAGTTCACGGGGGAATACCCCAGTGTTAGAGGTTTGGCACTGAGCTGGCTCGTATTTGTACGAGAGATGGATGGCAAACTGAAAGTCCGCATGGCGCTTGTGAAACTTGGCAAGAGTTGAACATCTAAATTTACATTTCTGCACTAATATAGGCCTGAATAATTTTCACATGAGTCATTTGTAGTTACAGAACAAACTTTATGTCCTCAATGATTTTTAGCTCGATTTTATTATCAATAATATTTATTTTCTCTTTAAGTGTTAGTCCTTTCTTAGGAGGCTTCTTCCTCCTCTCTTTCACTTTTGCATAATTTATGAGTGTTTCATCCTTGCCATTTCCTACTATGCCTGCTTCAATTATTAAGCAGCAGAAGAAAAAGCGTTGCAAGCCTTTCTCTGCTAGAGACCTGATTGCTTTTTGTTAACGATGAGGGGGAGTGCCCTAACGTTCACCAGCAGTGCATGGGTCCACATTCCCATCTCTGCATCTGGCACAAGCCTAGGTTTACTGTCTTCTTCTCCGGAAGCAGCTTTTTCCTTGAGTATCAAGAGCTTCCTCTTATACCCAGCGCTGAGACACCCGTGTTGAGAAACCCTGGTCAGTTGCTAGACCTCAGACACCTGGCATCTCTGATGGCTTCCTTGACCGGATCCACCTTTATTTACCTGGTTGAGAATTAGCCCACTTGGCAGGAGAGTGTGGTCAAGCGCATCCTTCTGGTACTTGTCTGTAGAAGACTTTTATTGGTCTTTTTGATGATCCAGTTAGCGATTCCTCGTTATGCTTAGTGAATCGCATCTTTTAAGGGACAGTGTTTCTCTATAAAGGACAGATATGGTGCACAATCACATTTCTGGCAAACCTATATCACACCCCAACTATCTGTCTGCAGCAAGAGACTGAATCCGACTCTCCTGTGGAGAAATGGGGACTGTGTAGACACTTCTTTGACATGGTAAAAAGTTACATTTAGCTTCCTGAGACATACTGATGAATGATTTAAACCTTGGTATTTTGTGTCCACAGTGGCACTGCTGGAAGCTTCAGGGTTGTGCTTACTCACAGTGAACAGTGTCACCCTCAGAGGACCATGCCCATAGCATTGTACTGGAAAGCCTTGGGGTTGTGCTCAATCACAGCAGGCATTCTCAATAGAACAGGTCTTCCAGCATCCTTTTGGTGCTACGGCCCTCTGCATGTCCCAGAGTCTAATTCTCTGAACGTTCCAGAAGCAAACCAAAATCCTGTTGGCTTTGTACATTTTTCAATTTTGACATAATTCAAAACTGACATAAAATTTATAAAAATATACAAGAAATATCTATATTGTTTTTGATTGTATTTTTTTTAAAAAATCATTGTTTTTTAAAATGCTTATTGTGTGCACAGTGTTCTGCTTGCATGTATACCTGCACACCAGAAAAGGGCACCAGATCTAATTATAGATGGTTGTGAGCCACCATGTAGTTGCTGGGAATTGAACTCAGTACTTCTAGAAGAAGAGCCAGTGCTCTTAACCTTTGAGCCATCTCTCCAGCCCCACAACCCATTGTTTTTTTTTTTTAATATTTACTATTGTAGAATTCTTTTGGCAATCGTTTTACACTCACACAGGAGTTGCAGAGCCTATGGTGTCAAGCAGGCACTAGGCAGTGCTGCTAACATAGTTCGTGATAGCCAGGTCCCTCTCAGTCCCAGTCATGTCTCATGTCTAGCATCTAGGCAGTGCTGCTGATGTAGGTTGTATAAAAGGAGAAGAAAGATGACCAGAAACCCAAGTGGAACAGAATCCCCTTCCAGCATTCATCACTCCAGCCAGGGTGGAAGCTAGGGCATTTCTTGCCTCTAACCAAAGAAAAGTATCCACAATTGCTCATTTATTCAGGTCCCTGGCTCTAAAACCGCATGACCAGCTTTGATCGCCTATCCTCATCATTCCTACGATGATTTTATTAGTATATGTTTATTATCATATAAGTAGTTATTAATATATAATGTATAGACACATCCGGAATTTATATGAGTATGCTTACAGAATAGTTAAATCCCTGTCTGGCAGAAGATGCCTTTAATCCCAGCACTTGGCAGGTCGTGGCTAGAGAATCAGAATTCCAAAGTTATCTTTGTCCATATAGGAAGTTCAAGGCTAGCCTGGGCCACATGAGACCCTGTCTCAAAATAAAAACACTTCAGAGAAATCCTAATCATCTAGATGCGATGAGAAGGTGTCTTAGTTGGTGTCCTATTGCTGGGAAGAGACACTGTGACCATGACAACACCTACAAAAGAAAGCATTTATCTGGGGCTTGTTTATAGTTTTGGTGGTTTAGTCCATTTTCATCATGATAGGGAAGTATGTTGGTGTGCAGGGCTTTACATCTTGGATCAGCAGACAGCAGGAAGAAAGAGACTCTGGGCTTGGCTTACCTCCAGTAACACACTTCCTCCAACAAGGTCACACCTCTTAAGTCTTTCAAATAGGGCCACTCTCTGGTGACAAAGAACTTGAATATTGAGCCCATGGAGGTCATACTTATTTAAACCAGTACAGAAAAATTAGAACTTACCAAAGTTTTGTTGGTGGAAAAATATCCTTATAATCCTCATTTTAATGTATATAGGCACTTTCCCCCCTTTCCTGGAAACATGTGGCAGAATCATGAGCGAATTTTTGAAGACATAAACACCTCCACCTACAGCAATCTGCAGCTCCTACTCCTGCTTCTCTGGATAGAGAGTCATTTATGCAACAATCCACATACCATAAGGACTTTGTGTTTTGCTGGTTATGCTAAAGCAGAGACGCAAGCAGGAAGCAGCAGATCGAAACTTTAAGGGCCTGAACTGACAAGATTCAGATAAAACTGGGGATGAGGTCATGCACTGTAGATAGATAAGAATGTAAAAGCTGACTTGTAAGACTTTTCTGGGAGTTGCCTGTAGTATTTAAATGGAAGTTGATGTCTTGAGGAAGTAACTTTTGTGTGTTCTCCAGGGCAGGTGTTGGTGTGGCAGAATAGACAGCAAGATCTGAGAAATTACACCATTGTCCCCTTTTCATTTTAAATTTTTAAAAGTTAGAATATGATACAATTCTATCTTAAATGAAACTTTTACTATTCTGCTACTACCTCTGAAATCAATTTTTCCAGGTTTAATAGAATTATATGAAGTAGAGTCTTTAAAGCTTTAGCCTTGTGTATCTTACTCCTATCTTAGTGTCTATGCAGGCAACAGAATGCAAACTCCTCATAGTTAAATAGGATCATCAGACAAGTGCCTCTCAATCTAGAGATGGTCATATCAAAATGCTTTTGGCAGAGTGAGGGCATTGGGGTTTATTGAATCCCAATTCCTCTTACCTGCAGGTTCTAAACTTCTTTATTCTAAAATCTTAGAAGGACAACTTGTGTCATTGAGGGTTTATAGTTGATGACTGAATGACTTTGCTTTGATATTCAATATATCTGCCTCCTTTCAGCTTCCCTCCCTCCATGCCTCCCAGTCTGTCAGTCATGGTGGGCAAGCACTGCACCATGGAGATCATACCCAGTCTAGAATGATATGATTGTGACATCATCTTCTCTCTACAACATAAATTCTTGCCTCTATTTGGGCTACCACTCTTGATTGGCAATTGATGATATCCAGATAGCTGGGGATCATACAAGAGCTTGGGTGGTGCTGAGCTTTCTTTGACAAAGGAAAGAGCCCCTATCTGGGATGTCCAGTGTGGTACTCAACTGCCACTGACCAAGAATCATATCAAGCAATTTGTATGACTGAGGAATTAACATTATTTTTAAAAATTTTTGTTTTTAAGATTATAATTGTGACATTTCTTCCTTCCTCCAAGCCCTTTCATTTTCCACCCACACTCCTCGAAACCCATCACCTCTTTTTTTTTACGCATTTGTCATTGCGTGCATGTATATGTGTGCGTATATACACATGTATATCCTTAAATATAATCTGCTCAGTCTATATAATGCTTCTTGTATATGATGACCTTAGGTATCTAACAGCTACACCATGAACACAGAAGCATCCTAAATGGAATGTATCACAATTCCTTTCACCTGGAAATTGGCTTTCTCATGTGCTCGAGCTCTAAAACCTTAAGAGTTTTTGTGATTTGCTTCACTGAGGAAGGCAATTTGCAGGCAATCTCTGATCCATTATCCGGCTTGTTGCAGCTCAAGGTGAAGCACTCTTTCACCAAAACTTCTTCCTTTGAGGCGCTCCTGTGTCCCCACCTCTTTATCACACGGTGTCATTCTCCACATTCGTGATACACAGAGAGGCAAGTTTGTAGGACATGTGTTAGGAAGACACAGGCGTATTTAGACACAGGAGAGCTTACGAAAGGCTGCCCTACAAAGACTCACTTATGAATTAGAGTTTTGGAGGTTTAAAGAGGTTCCCATCGATTTCAGGGACCAGGCGGTCCTACTAACATCAGTAGACATCACCAGCGACGTTACACATATTCGTACACTAAAATAATAAAAAGAAATGTTATAAACCTAACAAAAATGTAAAGCTAAAACTAAACAAATGTTATAAATTTTCTGCGTAGGGCGAGAGATGGACAAACAGCAGCAGCAGGTGCTTGGACAATTGCTTGGATAGTCTGAGAGCAAGGGCAAAGGATGCACAATGGAAGAGGATCACCAGAGTCAGCACAGAGCAAGTTCAGGCCATGGGCCCCTGTCCCGTGAGAAACCAAGGCTTTTAGGTTGCTTTTCCATCTGGTTGGGGAGGGGAGAGAGTTGCACCTTCACTTTCAGTAGTACCTGAGTTTTACAGCAAGATTCTATAGAGAAGCATCTAAACAATAGGACTTAATTTCTCCTGCATAAGCTCAGGGAATTAGTCTTATCAGACCCAGCGGGCAGACTCATCCTCCCCTCGGGTTTGAAAAGAAGATAAGGGTGTAAAGAATGTCTTGACCCTAATCGCGTCTCCAACGTGTGGCACAGCATCTAATAGGGCAGCTGCCAAGCAGGCAGTTGGGGTGAGAATGGCTCAGTGATGCTATGGTTCTGTGCAGAGTGGGCTGTCTGAGGGGCAAGTGAAGCCAGGCGCTCGCTGGCCTTCAACCTTGGAGCTGGAAGCTCACTTCTTGTCATTTTGCCTTTTTATCTTTTGTCAACAGAATTCTCTTCCATCCATCCATATTGTATATTTGCGTCTCTGGAGTCAATTATAGCTCAACTCTAGAGAAGTCTCTACTTGTACAGAGCCCTCTCATTTCTTCTGGCTTTACACTCGTTTCTACACACCAGATCTGCCATTTCCTTTGATAAATGAAAAGACTCTAAGAGGCTTGTCATCACACTGACACCTTCGGTTCATCTCCCTGGGGCCAACTTTGAGAGAGGAGAGGAAGGGACTTAATTCAACCAGGGGGTGGGCTGCTATTTTTCATGCTCCGACAGAGGCCCTAGTTAGCCCCAGTGGCTTCCTGGAATGTTCATATGGAAACTTAGCAACAGAACATTTTGCTTTAAACCAATTTGTCTAACACGGATTTAGCTAAACTCCAACCTCCTTTGAGAACGCCCAGATCCATCCAGGCATCCTCTTTTCTCCTGCCCCTTTGAGATTTCATAATTCTGCAGACATCTGTTTCTGGACAATCCAGGGTAATAGGGGCCAGATACATTCTCCTGCCTGAAACATTTTTTAAATGCTGACAAAATATGAAATAATTGTGTTCAGACTTTGGATATCAGACTGGCACAAAACATTGATCCCTAAGAGAAGGCAATTGAATAAATCTGATTTATTCTCTCCCCAACTTTCTTACTCAGAAGAGATTTTAGTCCACAGCGCAGGAGAGGGAATTTAAATTGGCAGATAACAGTTAATTCCTGAGTGCCGTATAACCATGTTTGTAAAGTTTTCAGTGGAAGTTTTTTCTAGGCAGATTTCCATAAAGAATCAAGTCACTATCGTGCCAACATCTTTCTCCTGGGAGAAGGTGACACTTTTCCATGGCTCTGCCTAGAGCTGATGCCATGTGGCATGTGTGATAATCAGAGAGTCTGCTCCTCACCCTCTGGCTTGGGTAGATTGGGCCCCAGGGATCACTCACTGTTCAAAACAAACGAGGCTGCTTGACAAGAGTTTTGCTCCCACAGTTTGCTTCATGTTGGCAACCAACTGAGCATTGGAAGTCTTGTCTTTAGAAAGCATAAATCTCCACTCAAAAGGTGGGACCCTAGAACCAGAGGCTGTATTACTCTGGCTTATCATGAGGCCAGATAAGTATCCTAGTATTAAGTGCCTCAAAGTGACTACATTGGTACTACATTGGTACTATGACGGCATTTCTGTTTTCATTATGATAAATCTGTATGAACCAAAGCAAACACCTTTATTTCGTTTCCTACAGACTGTTATATCTTCTTTATTCTTATTAATAATAGCTATGGTATAAGGAGTGCTTTCTGTGAGCCAAGCTCATTTATCTTACCCTATAGTCTTGTAGAAAAATCTGTTATTATCAATTTGCACAGATTAGAGTCTAGGGCTGAATGAGTAATAAGCATCGGAGCTTCAATCCAAATCCCAGTTGAAGTTAATGTGAACGGTCGTCACATGCCCTTTTGCTTCTTCTGCGTATGCTCCTTGTCTGCGGTGTTGATCAATAGTTCTTCCACCTAGGTTAACTAGGACAAACCTAATAGTGGAAGACGCTTGGAGCATGGATTGGCTTTTTCTTAATATACTGGCTCAAAATTTTGTCTCTGGGATGCCTAATTCTTAGATAATTATTATTAAAACTGGATCCATTTTCCTTGGTTGAGCTGTCAGTTAAATGCTATTAAAATATAAAACGCTAATTAGAATGCATATGGATAACTATTTTGCGGCTAATTTAATAAGAGATTTTTTTTAAAGAAGATTGTTCATTGCCAGTAAACATGTTTTTAGCTAATAGATTTTAAATTAAGCACACTATAAGTGGTATTTTATTGCTATGGAAGAATATTGAGGTTTCATCATAAAAGAATGTTCATAATCAAGGGATATAAATGATTCTTTTTTTGGATAGAGGGAACTAAAACAAAAGATTTAGTTTTATTGTGTGTGTGTGTGCGCGCACACACATCACATATGTACAGGTTCCCGAAGAGGTCAGAGAGCGCACAGATTCCATGTAGCTGGAGTCACAGTCAGTTGGGAAATGAACTTGGGTCCTAGGAAAGAGCAGCGGGTGCTCTTTCAACTGCTGTGCATCTCCCCATGCCTTAGAAGGAAATTTGTATGAAATTGTGGTGCAGACAAAGGAATGTGAAGCTGAAATCTGTTAAAAGTAGGGTTTGAAAGGAAATTTTGCAAAGCAATCTGTAAATTCAATGTAGAAAATAGTTTATTTTTCAGAAATGGTGCATATAAATACAACATAGATGAGCAAATCTAGAATCTTTACTAATCAGAGAAAGGACCATTAAGGTTAAGATTGCAGAGAAGGTGGGAAAATGAGTTCTTGGACTAGTTGTTGAAGGGAAGTGGTTTGAATGCATTTGTATTTTTGGCAAGGTGCTAGTAATTTCTCTACTTTATTTCAATTTCAGAAGGAGATAAGGCAATAAGTTACTCTGAAAATTCTTAAACCTATAAACTCACACATTGTTCTGTACATTTTGTCTAAAATGATTGGTAAAGTGTTTGTTTTGCAAGCATAAGAACCTGAGTTCAGTCACTTAAAAAGCAGGGTACTGAGTGTTGTTGTTATACAATCACAGAAGGGGTGGAGACAGCAGGGCTCTGGGGATTGATGAACAGACAGTGTAGCCAATCAGTGAGCCCTGTGTCCAGTGAGAGACCCTGTCTAAAAAAAAAAAAAAAAAAAAAAAAAAAAAAAAAAAAAAAAAAAAAAAAGAAAGAAAGAAAAGGTGGAGAGTGATTGAAGAAAATATGCAGTTTTGATCCAGCCTACACACACACACACACACCTGTTAGTACATCAGCACTTTGGTGCTACTAGACAAAAAACAAGCATTAGGGTTGCCACTGTTCAAACAAAACAAAACAAAATGTGACAGAAGGTAATGATCTCATGAACTTTCTTACTAGCAGACCCATTTTGAAGATTCATGTGCATATGAAATTCAAATACTTAAAACTGGGTTTCTTTTTATGTCATCCTCAGGGTTTAAGTAATCTTACTATTATTAAACACACTTGTTAAAGTCAGTATTGAAATGTTGCAGGACATGGTGAAAAGTCAAACACACTTAACAGGTGAAGGAGATCAGTGAAGCCCCTCTCAGCCCAGATGCAGGACAATGGTCTCCTCAACAATTTCCACGTGTCTTTTCCCCAAAAAATCTTCTGACATTTCTATATATTTTCATATACTGGAAGCATGACATGTTGATAAGCTATCATACAGTCACTGTGGCACAGTAGACCTTACAAGAATTGTGGTATCTTGCACAACTCAGTGGCATCTTAAATTCCATTTTCACTACTAAATCTCAAGGATGAGGGTTAGGTGGAAGCACTTCGAGGGATGACATTTAAAAAAGAATCCAAGAACCAACAATTATCACTCTGGGCGGTGGGACAGGGGAATTAGAGATGAAATTAAAAGCTCAGTTACAGTTGACACCTTGGGGGCTGAGGGGGAAGAAAACAAGTAAAACACAGACACAATTCAAGAAATGGGAAGGGAAGGGATTATTGCATTGTGAAACAGAGTGTTGCTTCGAGAGAATGGTGATGAAGAACCCTAGTTGATACTGAGTGATGATGAAGGAGGGAAGGCTGCTGACGCTGAGCCCTTAGCATCGCTAGAGAAACTACAGATTACCATGAAGCGGTAGTTAGCACACGGACATGCAATTGGCCACTGTGCAGGGAACAAATATCTGTGGAATGCTCAGCCCTAAATGCAGCATCTGTGTTACACCCAGTCTTTCTAATGCTCTGGGTACTGTAGATGAGAACGCAGATAAATTCCAAGAACCAGAGGCAGTGAATTACTTCAAGGAGGGGGTGAATTGTTCAAAACATGTTGTATGAAATTCTCAAAGAATTAATAAAAAAAGAATGTGTGTGTGTGTGTGTGTGTGTGTGTACAGGAAAGAATTAAAACCCATAAAAGACTATTAGAATCAAAGTTGGGTTTTTATAAGGCCACAAAAGAGTTAAACTGGCAGGTACAGCAAGGCCACAGTCTAGTAGATATGTAGATCCCGAAATCAGGAGAGGGCTGATGAACTAGATGCTCAGAGCAGAGTAGGTCAAAGCAGTGTGACAGAACAAAAAACTGGATAGAAGAAGGGATTATTTTTAAGCAAATGGAAAAGTCATATTCAGGACCATTCAGCATGCTGTCCTGTATTTAACACTTGCCATAAACACACATTTGAATTTCATCCTATTATGATATTTTATCCAAAAGGATACCATCAAAAAAATTAAAATGTCCTTAGTAATGTGGGAACTGTATTGTAAATCTTGTCCTGTACCCAAAACACTAAAGTAAAAGAAAATGTTAGTGTTTATAGTTTGGCTTAAGCTACCTGGAATGCTCACTAAATCAGAATCCCTTATTCCCTGTTGTGGCAGAGAAGGAAACCTTTGTTATAGCCTCGTGGTATATTTATTACATTATTAAGGCAATTCTCAAGAGGAACTGGAACTGAATGGATGAGAAATCTGGAAAGACTATGAACTTTAAAAGAAGAAGAGAGAAATGAAGAAATCTCAGTTCTTTTTCTGGGAACGCTTCATCTTGTGTTGTCTGGTAAACCAGAAAAGCACAGACAAAATACGGAGACTCAATAGCAATCGCTCTATTTTCCTATTTCTTTTATCTCAGGTTTCTTCCAAAATGTTTTTAATTTTAAACAACAAGATTTTCTTGTCTAGTTTCATGCATTTAGAGTACCATTTACATGATGAGATGATTACAGGTGAGACAAAGAAAGACTGGAAGAAGAAGGAATTGAGTGGAAGATACAAGGAAGGGGGATGGAGAGAAGGGAAGGAGGAAAAAGGGATGAAGGAAGAGAGGGGAAACCTTTAAAATCAACACCGAGAGGAAGCTATTCTGAAGTAAATGGCTCTCTCCGGTTACCAGTGTTAGATATATTCACCGAAAGCACGTCTTTCCTCAGATAGGAACTCTTACTGCTTCTTATACATTCAGACTACATGAGCACATTAAGGTCTCTGAGAAAGAATCAATCTGACTTTGTGTAACTTGACATTTCCCAAATCTATGTGCTCATGTTCCCTTGGGTAACGGCCATCAATAGTCACGGTAATTGTACTCCTATAACATAGACTTTGGGGAAAATGGGACATTGCACATTTATTTGCACATGTGGCTGAATTTTATTTTTCCCTCTATGCACAGATTTTCTTTGACTGCTATTATGATGTACCATGAATATTACATGTCACTATACAAGGTCAATAACCCCCTTTCCAGTAACCTTGCTCATTAAGTATATATACACACACTCTTTAAGGCACAAGTTTACAGTATTTAAAGACGCAATCTTAGCTGATCCGTCACCAGGGCTGATTTCTGTAAAGACATGAGTAATAGGAAGAATAATCACTATTAAAGATGTTCATACAACAATCCTTAAAGCTTGTGGCTATTTTGCCTCATGTGACACACAAGACTCTGTGATGTGGGTAGTTAAAGATGCTGAGATAGGTTACCCAGGTAGGCAAACCCAATCACTTGGGTCTTTCAAAGTAGACAACATTTCCTGGTGCAGACAGAGAACTATTTGGCCCAACATTTAAATTTAAAGATGACAAGGAAGGTTCATAAACTAAGGCATGTGGGCAGCCTCTAGGAGCTGGAGACGGGAACAGGTCTGCTTCAGAAAGGATTGCATCCCTGCTGACAGGCCAGATTTATCTCAGTGACATCTGTCAGGTTTCTGTTCATCACCACCTTGGGAAAGTACATAATAGTAGCAATAGAAAAGTAACCAGGTGGCAGTGGCGCATGGCTTTAATTCCAGCACTCGGGAGGCAGAGGCAGGCGGATCTCTGTGAGTTCGAGGCCAGCCTGGTCTACAAGAGCTAGTTCCAGGACAGGCTCCAAAGCTACAGAGAAACCCTGTCTTGAACCCCCCCCCCAAAAAAAAAAGAAAACGAAAAGAAAAGTAAACAAGAGCACAGGAAGATAGAATAGTGAGTGTTTGCATTGAGAAGCCCCTACAAGAAATAAATTCTCTCGATTCTCTCTAAAATTACAGTCCAGCAGTGTGGTTCAAAGTTCCACAGCACTCTGGAAGATTCCTGGCTCACAATGCACACAAGTGATTTAGGCAGAGCATCTTCTTGTGCCTCACTTTCTTCCCAAGGTTTCAATTAAATGATAATATAATCCATGCTCTTTGATTTTGAGAGTAGGACACAGAAAGTTGCAAAGGACCATTTCTTCCACTACGAAACGCCATTCTGTTTAGCTATGAGCTGGAGGCCGAGCTGAGATCTACCAAAATGAAACTCTGCTGGGCTGTGTAAAACAACCTCTGAACAACTTCTCTCACCAACTCCATGTCTACAAATAAGCAAATTGAGGTGTGGCTGTCTTTCCACACAGCAATCCAGTACTCATTACCCTTCTTAGGCATGGATCCTGCTCATGGAAGGAACACACAGCCCTTTTCTTATTGACTATTATCTGTCCACTTCCTTTTCTTAGGCCTGTCCGTTAAGAGTTGATTGATTTCCCCAACCAATAGGTCAAGGGAATCAAGCTGAGCAGAAATACAGGCGGATAGCTCCACGTTCATGCTTGGCACACAGCTGGCCAAGATACACTATCTTCCAGCATTTCCTGCCCAAACCCTGACTCCTCTGTTGGTGATAATAGCAAGCCTGCTGGAACAATCTGTTACTTGTGTGCTGATACAAGCCATGTGCTACACAGTTTCTCCCTGTGCGCTATGCTTAGATCTCTTCTCACAATGTGAGGGGTGGAGACCGTGTTAATCTATTGATGAGAATGTATTTCACTTTGTCCATAAGTATACTCACTGTGTTTTCTCAAGCATACACATAAAGGGAAAATCATAAGTACAGAGATGTTTTGAGTCCAATATCTTGTAAGTTGGCCTCTAATGAGAAATGGGGCTTGGGAAATAAAGCTTGGGCATATATTACTGTCCTGGCATGCATTAGGCTAAAAGTTTGAGCCCACTATTACAAATAATATACCACTACTAACAACAACAATAGTGAGTATGATTTGTATCTAACAAAATAAGGAGCTGTTAGAATTTAGAGACTTGTAAAGAAGAATATTAGTCGCCCGTGTAAAATATATGACCATAAAAACATCGGTAATCTGAAAGCTTTGAGGCTTAGTATCACATGATAGGTCATCCAGATTAAATCTATAAATGAAAAACAAAGGTGTTTAGATGTAAGACCGGCATGTCCACGTGGCACTCACTTCACCAGGTGTATTTATTCTAATCACACAACTTAAAAAAAAAACTTAAATCCAACAGAGGATATTTTCAATAGAAAACTTTCAGGAGACAAATTGAATTAGAGGTTGACATTGTGTTTATCAAATTCATCTGAGGATGAGAGTTGAGATGAGTTGGAGTTAGAAATATGGGGAAGGGGCCATTTTTTGTTTGCTTTTTTAGTGACACGCAGTGTCCATTTTTATAAAGGCCTACTTAAATAAATTACCATGATTACAAAACTAAAGTTGGGGCTGATGAAAAGGTGTGGCTGCTAAGAGCACTGACTGCTCCTGCTGGGGACCCAAGTTCAGTTCCCAGCACACACACATGGGGGCTCCCAATCATCTGTGGCTCCAGCTTCAGGGGATCTGATGCCCTTTTCTAGCCTCAGTGGATAATGCACAGACATATGTACTTTCACACGTACACATTCATACACACAGAGTAAAAATAAATCTAAAATAATTCTTACAAAGTGAGAGGTAGCATCTGTTTTGCATCAACGCTGGAATTACCTTCTGAGTCTAAACCAAGTGCCCCGTACTCTGATGGAGAAGCAGTTACTTAGCACTGGAATGATTGATTCTTGGAGACCAAATGGAATGATTCTCTTGTTTTATACACAATCATTTATTTAGAAAGCGTGAAGACACTAACGTATGACCTAATTTAACAGTATTGTGTTCAGGATGGGAATTGGTGTCATTGTGGAAAATGGGGAGATGGTCTCACTGCCAGAATCTTCAGTGGAGTTTAGCATTCAGCTATGCGTGTCAATAATAACGCTCAACCAGGTTTACAATAAGTTGTAATCTTCCAAATTGACGAAAACTTTGAACAAAAATCAATTTTGGTGCCATCAGTTATTATACTAATAGAAACTGTTTTTTTAAAATGTGTGCGCACATACGTGTACATGTGTGTGCATATATCTTTGTGTGGGTGAGTACAAGTGCCCATGTCACACATTCAAGTAGAGAAGAGATGACAAGCTTCGGTGTTGGTTCTCGCCCTCCACATTGTTTGAGACAAGGTCTCTTGAAGTTTATTGCTGCAGATGCCAGGCGAGCTGTCCTGAGAGCTTTTGATTCACTCGTCTCCCACTCCCATCTCACTACAGAGCCCCGGAATCACAGATGGGTGCTACCACACCCAGCTTTGTATGGGCTCTAGGAATCTGAACTCAGATTCTCATGTTTTCATAAGTGCTTTACTCATGGGGCAGCTCCCAATATCCAGGATCAATTGTTAAATTGTAATTCACCAGTGGTTAATTCAGCTTTGCTGCTGTTACATTGTAGAGATAGTTTTCTTTGTGTAGTAAGTGTGCACAGAATAGCTTGTCAGAAGCACATGAGTGTGTACATGTGTTCCCCAAGGGTTTAGTTTCCATTTTTATGAGCTTGATCTTGTGAAGTTTCTATTATGAGCTCTGACCCTGGCAAACCTCTAATAATTTAATAGTGGTGAATGGCATGTGAATTATTTAAACACAGCAAAGCTTAGATAACAGAAAAAAATCTTAGAAAAAAGAGCTGTGTTCTCAGCCATTGAGTTAGTTCTTAATACACCCTCCCAGGAGTTCAGGTTCTATGAGATGCACACTTAGTGACAATGAGGCAGAGATACCATTTTAACTTAATAGCAATGGAATACAGAGAACCAACCCTATTAAGCATTTATTTTGAAGGTAGGTTATTTTTTTTTCTAATATGAGATTTCTCTTTAGGTTTCAGACTGCTACCTAATGTGTGAATACTATTTCAACTTGTAAATGGTTTATTTTTCTAATTTTTACCCGAGGCTTTTCTCAGTTCACCCTCAGTGTCTTTAGCGGTAACGATACACCTTGTGAATTCCACGACCAATTATTTTACAGAGAAATGGAGGTATAGTTAGGTGGAACTCTTGCCTAATCTGTCTGAGGTCTTGGGTTCCATGTTCAGAATAAATAATAGATAGATAGATAGATAGATAGATAGATAGATAGATAGATAGATAGATAGATGATAGATAGATAGAAAATAGAAGACAGAAAATTATAAAATATTGAGTCTGTATTAGAGAAGACTTAGAAAACTACCTTTCTTTTAGGGATGGAGCTTTGTATTAGTCTGTGGTGTCTAGTAGGGACATTGTAACCCAATTACAATGCCTCCATTTCTCCATCTCCCTGTCTCTCTCTGTCTCTGTCTGTCTGTCTCTTTCTCTCTCTCACACACAGTGCTTCTATGGTATTAGGTAGGCTTCTCTCTTCCCCTTTTGAAATGCTCTTCAGTGTTATTTAGAATACAGGGGAAGCCCTGTATTCTATCCTAACTTGCCCTTCTATTCCCCACCCCAATTTGCCCTTTTTCACTCCATTATTTCCCTGTAAGTTTTTATACCTTCCTATATCCCCTGCTTTGAAAGCCACCCCAACTTCACCTCTTACTCTTTCCCTGACCTCTGTGATTGTTCTAAATGAAACGCAAATGTCTGAAGGTTTAAAGAGAACATCCACAGATCAGAAAAAAATGTCATGTTTGACTTTCTGCATCTGGATCATCTCACTCAAAATTGTTTTCGGCCCCATCGGTTTTTCTGAGAATTTCATGATTTCATTTGTTTAATGTCTGAATAGTATACCATTGGGTAAGTATGCCACATTTTCCATTATCCCCTCACCAGTAAACTGACACCATCTAGGCTGTTTCGATTTCTTGTCTCTTGTGAAAAAAGCAGCAATGAGATCTACAAATTTTAACTTTTTTAGATGTTAAAATCTTAATGAATTAAGAATTCAGAAAGATGTTCTTCATGATGTAGTCATAATCAAATATATTTTATGTGTGAATGTGTGTTGTGTGCATGCATGTGTGTGCGCCCATACAAAGACAAGAGGCCAGTCCTGGGTATTTCCCTCTATTGATGCATTATTATTATTATTATTTTATTATTTTATTATTATTATTATTATTATTATTATTATTATTATTATTATTATTATATTTGTGGCAGGGATTCTTACTAGACCTGGAACTCACTGACTTATCTTGATTGCCTGGCCTCAAGTCCTTATCGTTGTATGTATCAAACATTGTATGGATCAAAATACAGTTTCAAATGGAGATATTCACCTATGACTCAGATGAACAGTGTTGTATAATGTTTGTGGAGATCTCCAAGGACCTCAATACTAGTTCATATGAACCCTACTAATGGGACCATTACCGTATTTGGCCTCATTCATACCCATGCGATGGCTGGCACTGGACTCTTCTCAATTAAAACTTGACTAGCGGTGTGGAAACTGCCTTTGGAGCCTTCCATCTATTTACTGGATAAACTACAACCCTAAGGGAGGGGGTCTTTTGTACATCAATCCTCCTAACAACATGCTCTGACAAAATAACAAAAACAATTATGAAGAGAAAAGGGATCACTTTGTTCAGTGTTCTGTGGATTCTAAGCCAAGATCAAGAAGTGCCATTGATTTGTGCTTCTGAGGATAGCAGCATGTTCCAGTGTGTCTGGCAGAGCACTGAGGTCACATGGGTCAGAAAGTGGAGACTTGAGCCTCAGGTCCTCTGATATCCTTCAAAACACCCTGCTTCTCAAAGGGAAAGCCATCTTCTAAGAGTGTCACAAAAGTACCAGCCTAGAGCCAGAATTTGTACACAGTGAACTTTGGGGACACCCACCCAAATTGTGGACCTGTGTATCATATAAATATTAAATATATTATGTAATATATAAGTATATTTTTATATAAATGTATTTGTTTGTGAATGTGTTCTTTGATAACTCCAAATCTACTACTGCCTGGCTTCATTTTATTTTACTTAAAGCTCAGGTTCATAACTTGAAAAATCAATACTTTTGGTTATTAAATTATCTACATCACATTCTAGAAGAAATTATTAATATGTTGGTATATGTATAAGACTAGAGCCACAAGGGCTTTAGAAATTGGGTCTTTTTATATTTGCTTTCTTAAGTGTCTTTTATATTATTTATTTACCCAGTTGACGTAACTATTTATGTTGATTTATCATATTGAAATTTTATTAGAAAGAACTATTGAACGAAAGGAAAAAAGGGAGATAAATAGATGCTAGACAGACAGATGTGATCCGAGACTGCACCTTTCAAATATGATATGAAGATCACATACAAAGATATGAAGATCACATCAATTCCTTCCGTTTTCTTATGTCCAACAGGAAAAATAAGAAGAAAGCAGTGAACCTGCCAACCCAAAAGCAGATCTGGAGCTAGAACCAGAACTCAGACTGCAAAGCACCAAAAGGATCTGTTTATGTCGGTGGGCATGGTAAGCTTTGAACACTTGGTGATGACACCTTTCCCTCTGTCAGTTTCCTGCAAGGACAGCTGCTTCTCATTATTGTTGCCAAAGAGGAATCTCTCCACCCCCCCAAAAAAGAGTACAAAAATCCAAATGTGTTGTTGATAAAGAAACAAAATAATGTTCAAACTCAGGGGGTGCTTAACTATTCAGTGGGAAATACTAACAAGGCAGAACTGCCAGGTGTGGGAAAAGCGTCCCTGGGACAGACTGCCAACTTTCCAAACAGCAAGGCGAGCAGACAGTGGTCTGAAGACAGGAAGCGGGCTGGGTTGTGGGGTCTGGTGAAGGGAAATAATGAGGAAGGACGGATTCCAATCGTCTGCTGCCCCTTAGCCAGAGGTGCTGAGATTTTGCCAAGAGTCTTTCAGATAAGGTTATGTGAGCATGCACACATCAGACACTCGGCTAGGAGAACTGCACTGATCACGCTCCAAGTTTTATTGTGGCTAGAATATTCTCCTGGTCTGAGGAGTGGGGGTGGGAAAGGCTAGACTTGGATTGTCTATATGTCTTAAACACTTAATGGAAAATTACAATAATTCCTTCGCATGTTCTGTTCCTTGTCCAAGAGACTGGATGCGATTTAGGTTTCTTTATAGGCCTGTGCTAATTGAAATAGACATTTATTGGTTTTCCTTTTCACTTTCAATTTAAATTTTTTAATTTCAATTATAAGCTTATTGAAAATGGAGTCTACTGTTTATCGATCTTTTACTGTGTGCCAGGCCTGTTCTAAGCAGCTTATTGCTGGCAATTCCTGCTATAAGGCCGTTACAAAAAGGCAATCATAAAAATAATATTTAACAAAGAGGATATGGCTGGCCCCTCTTAAGGACACACTGCCAGTAAACAGCGAAACCAGAAGCCTTATTAAATGTCTCAGTCCAAAGTTCATGCTGTTTTCCCTAGAAGAGATGCTCTGGGTCTCTGGCATTTGCTGTCGTTCTAATAAAGCTCTGCCCTAGCTCTCATTATTTACTCTGCGGCTCCTTTGACCTTCCACTCTGTGTTCTGAAGGCATCCCGGGAGATCCAGTCCCTGTGTTTCATGTCATCTTGGGCAAGTCATTCCAAACACACGCACGCACGCACGCACGCACACACCCCTGAAGCTCTCTTTTCAATTATTTTCAGGCCTCTTTTTCTATTTCATATTCTCTTTTCTTCTTCCTCCCTCCCTTCCTCCCTCCCTCCTTCCCTCCTTCTTTATCCTCCTTCCCTCCCTCCCTCTTTCTCTCCTTCCCTTCCTCCTTCTTTCTCTCCTTCCTTCCTTCCTTCCTTCCTTCCTTCCTTCCTTCCTTCCTTCCTTCCTTCCTTCCTT
>NC_022032.1:7832160-7850201 GCF_000317375.1 Microtus ochrogaster
TTTTTCACTCTTTCTCTTTGCATTGTTTTCTTTCTCTCTTTGTTATTTGCTTTGTAGATGTTACCAGTCACTAGAGGTTATTCCATCATTTTGATAGGACTATCAAAAAGAGATGCCTGTTATTGTTTTTTTAAATGGCCATGTAAAATAAACTTTTTTCTAGGATTATAACATAGTCTATATAGTTTCCTGCTTGTTACTTTGTACCTTGGGGAGCAGTTTGTTTGATCGTGAGGAGCTTCTGGTGAATGACCAATCAGAAACAGTTACAGAAATAATTTTCAACTTCTTCTCAGTGAAAAACTTGAACTAGTTAGTCTAGCTTATATCCAGTAATAGTTGAAAGAAAATATTGGTATGAAATATCCCTTCTTACCATGTCCCTGTCACATAACTGAGTGACAAAGCAGAAAGTTGAAAAGGACATGCAGAACACATGCTCTGCAGAAAATCTCTCTATACTAATACATGCGCATCTTAACTGTAGAACCCCATCCTAAGAAAGAGGAACAGGAAATGGGGGACACTGAGGCCACGGGAAGGAAAATGGATGGTCTGGTTGTGAGATCCTGCCTCAAAAACCAAGGACTGAGGGTGTGCCCCATGGAGCTCTGTCACCACACAAATGCACTGTACGCTTAGAAACTGTCTTTTCAAAACACCTTTTAATGCTGTCAGTAACTACCAACGTTTAAGTTCCCAGTTGTGTGTGCTCATGCATGTATAGACCAGAGGCTAACACTGGATGTCTTCCTCCACTGCGTTCCATGTGGCACTCACCCATTCAGCCCCTTTGTGTAGAGGCTGGGGATTCAAACTCATGTCCTCGTGCGTGCGCAGTGAGCCCTTTCCCTCCTGAGCCATCTCCCTGGCCCCCTTTAGCTTTGCCTGGATTTAGCACTCTGAATTGTTATTTCACACAGTGCTTGGCTGACCTCCGGTGGGAAAGCCTGTTGGCAGTCTGTAGGTGCCCTGATTTCTCCTCCTTGTCAGCGGCATCTTCTTTTACTCTGTGACCAGGAGTACTAGCTTTCATTCCGTGGCTTTGATAAAATACCTCGGCCAAAGCAATTTATGGAGAAGGGGCTTATTTTGGCTTGTAGTTCCAGAAGGGTAGATCCCATCAGTGTGGAGAAGATACAAGCAAAGAAGGCTTGGTGAAAGGAACAGGAAGCAGAGAGGGAACAGGAGGTGGGACCAGGTGATCATTTCCTCAAAACTCACCCCCTTCCACCCCTCCTGCTTTTCCCGCCCCCTCCCTGCACTTTCTACCAATAAAGACGTCATGTTCCTCATGTTGCTTAAAGACTTTTCCCTTCTTTTTACAGTGGCGGGTATGCCTTTGTTTATCTCCTTCAATGCTTAACGTACTTATTCTAAAATTTCTACCAGGCTGTTCAATAACATTAATTTTATCTTGAGCAATTCCTATTCCAGTTATTGATTGCAGTGGCTTTCTTAGCATTAGAATTCTTGAAGTGTTTCGTAAATATTGATTTATGGGCTTTTCTCAATGTTTCTCATTTCTCCAAACTGCGTAAAAGAAAGACGGGTTAGGAGAGCTGCAAATTCAGGCAGGCTGTGTTTCTATTGCAAGCATCCACAGTTGGGGAATATTCTTAGAACTCTGTCACTGTCAAAAGTTATGTGGAGTATGTGAAGCTAATCTTTTGTCCGAGATCCTATGCAGTACTTTTACAGTATAAATATGCTCACCAAATATTTGCAGAAATGATTTTTGTAATAGACATGGTAAAGGAAGTTGCAAAATCTCTCTCTCTCTCTCTCTCTCTCTCTCTCTCTCTCTCTCTCTCTCTCTCACACACACACACACACACTAGATAGATAGATAGATCATACCCTTAAAAGGGAAATTAAAACCCCGAATAAAACTTTCAGCCTTGCAGAAGCACTATATGTTTACATTATTTCCAGAAGGAAAAAAAGAAGAAAGAAGG
Organism: Microtus ochrogaster; assembly: GCF_000317375.1. Classification (NCBI taxonomy): domain Eukaryota; kingdom Metazoa; phylum Chordata; class Mammalia; order Rodentia; family Cricetidae; genus Microtus; species Microtus ochrogaster. The sequence continues at coordinate 7,834,119 of NC_022032.1, forward strand.
TTGCTAGGACTATTAACCCAGGCCTGAAAGCCACACACACCGTCTTAAGAAGCTAAGGGGCAAGAGCAAACACAGCCTGAATGTGCTCATTATCACAGCCTAGGGATGAGAGCCCCATGGAGAAAAGGTTGACAGCAAGGGAAGAAATAAGCAAAAGGAATTAAGAAAGGGAGGCACTTGTGTTTAACACAGAGAGGGATTTACAGAGGTCATGCTGTGTTAATTGGAGATAGAAAAAAATGCAAGCAAACACTGAGACGAACTGATGTACACACAAAATATCTGTGTGAGATGCCAGCCAAAGACCTGGGGAATTGTAGGGAAGGAAGTGAATCACAGAGGAGCTATATTCCTGTAATATGCAGCTGATTTCCTTGTAAGTCTGTGGACTTTGTCTTGTTCCAACTTTATAATCAGCCTGTGAGGTAAAATAACTATTGTTTAGGTTCAGAGATAAGAATCGTAAATTGAGCATCCTCTGTGCCAAGACATGTCACTTGCAGGCTTCACTGGAGGCAGAGTACCTGGGAGGTTGTAGGCATTGTCTAATGTCTCCTTGATTCAGTTTCCCAAAATATACGTGGCTGTGGTTTGCAATGAGTCCTTAATGGAAGAGAACAAGAACAAGGGCAATGGGTTTTTGATCCTACTGCACGTGCTGGCTTTGGGGGAGCCTAGGCAGTTTGGATGCTCAACTTACTAAACCTGGATGGAGGTGGGCAGTCCTTGGACTTCCCACAGGTCAGGGAACCCTGATTGCTCTTCAAGCTGATGAGGGAGAGGGACTTGATCGGGGGAGGGGGAGGGAAATGGGAGGCGGTGGCGGGGAGGAGGCAGAAATCCTTAATAAATAAATAAATTAAAAAAAAAATTAAAAAAAATAGAAATAAAAATAAAAAGAATACTAAATTTTTTAAAAAAAGAGAATACGTTGCATAAAGCAAAACCTAGTGATATGAAGAACCTTTAGTTAATTACACTACTAAGCATGGCAGTAGTCAGTTTATCTTTTTAAATGAAGCACTGTGGTTTCAAGGTTTGTACTTGGTCAAGATAAAAACCCAAAGCCTCATTGGGACCTTGGGAGCTCAGACCAGTGCTCCAGTGTGGTTCTCTGTCTCTAGCTCCATCCATCACCAGATGAAGGTTCTATGGTGGTATGCAAGATATTCGTCAGTATTGCTATAGGATAGGGTCATCTCAGGTTGCCTAACCTCAGCTGCCCAAGGAAGTCAGGACCACGAGGGGCGCACCCACCCACTGAGACAATGGGGCTGATCTATTGGGAGCTCACCAAGGCCAGCTGGACTGTGACTGAGAAAGCATGGGATAAAACCGGACTCTCTGAACATGGCGAACAATGAGGGCTGATGAGAAGCCAAGGACAATGGCACGGGGTTTTGACCCTACTTCATGTTCTGGCTCTGTGGGAGCCTAGCCAGTTTGGTTGTTCACCTTCCTAGACATGGACGGAGGGGGGCGGACATTGAACTTTCCACAGGGCAGGGAACCCTGACTGCTCTATGGACTGGAGAGGGAGGGGGAGAGGAGCTTGGGTGAGGGGGAGAAGGGTGGGAGGAGGGGGAGGGAAATGGGAGGCTGGGAGGAGGCGGATACTTTTTTTTCCTTTTCTCAATAAAAAACAAAACAAAACCCAAAGCCTGAGCTGGAGAGATGATGGCTCAGCTGCTTAGAGCACATACCGATTTTGCAGAGGACCAGAGTCCAGTGCCAACATCAGGCAGCTCCAAAGAACCTGTAATTGCTGCTCCAGGAGATCTGACATCATCTTCCGGCCTCTGTGAGCACTTTTACATGGGCACATGCTTCAGTTGCTCAACAGAAGAGTGTACGTTTAGCTCATATGAGACCTGGCCTGGGCTCAGTCCATATAACACACAAGTTAGTGATGATCATAGTAAGCATCATGTTTGGTATGCGTGAGAGCAAGCTGTTTCACTTTTGTCTTTAGAGTTTAATGTAACAACTTGAAGCCTCCTACATGAATTAGAATGTCCATGTCTTGGTCATTTCCATCTAATGCTAGACCCCAGCTGGTCTCAGAGAAGATATCCCTAAACTACTGTCAGTCATCTTGTTGGTCTGAATAACCCATCAGGATTGTTCTGAGTGCTTGGCCCTGAGGAAGCAGACATATTGATAGTCACTTGTCAGTGGTGCTTGAGAAGTGCATGGCTAGTCCACTTGGATAACAAAATTAAAGAAGAGAGGGAGGGAAAAAAGGAAGAAAGGTAGAGTACAGGACAGGGGAAAGGAGGAAGGAAAAACTTATATGGATATGGCTATTATTCACCTTGTTAAATAGAAACAATAAGACATTTACATAGACTACTATTCGTCTGAGAAAAGGGTTGAGGACTGTCTCTCTATTTTAGTGAGAGATACTTTAATGCCCAATATAATAAGTGAAATAAAGAAGCCACGCTAAAGTTTATATAGAAAACAACCAACTATGGAGATAACATATGCAAATTAACCCCTTCCCCTCCTCTCCCTTTTATTTTCTTCCTTCCTTCCTTCCTTCTTTCCTTCCTTCCTTCCTTCCTTCCTTCCTTCCTTCCTTCCTTCCTTCCTTCCTTCCTTTCTTGAGACAGAATCTTTCTATATAGGCTTTGGCTAGCCTGTAACTCACTTTGTAACTCACTCAGGGTAACCTTAAACTCCTGGAAATCTTTCTGCTTCACGTTCCTGAGTTCTGGTATGATAGGCATCCCACACTATATCCAGTTATATATAATTTTTTAAATGGAGAGCACACCTTATACTTTAATAAGTGATACATATATGAAATAGAAAGAATTAAAGAGTAGATGTTTAAGCTGAATTTTGCCAAATATATTTTTGCCTACAAAACCATTAGATTTTAAAAAATAAAATTATATATCAAAATTAAGTAGAAAAACAAGTCCTAAAAATCAAAAGTAAAGCGAATGGTCTTCAGTGCATTAGATAGGTGGCAATACTATAGAGTCACCTTTTAAGTCACTTTGAATATTGCCCATAGCTAAGGAGAGAATGTATGTACCCCAGGGACCAAAAACAAGAAAAGCAAAAAACAGCATTGATCAGTGTTTTGCTTTTTCATCAGCACCATGCTGCCTTCCTATCATACAGATGTGTAGCTCTGTAGCATAACTTGAGATCAGAGATTGTGATGACATCAGCGTTGTCTTTTTTGCTTGGAATTACTGGGGTTATTTGGGATCTTTTGTATATTCCTACGAAATTAAGATTATTTTTCAAGTTCTGAGAAGAATTGCCTTGTAATTTTAATGGAGGGTGAATCTATAGGTTGCTTCTGGTATGGGGGCAACTTTCACTACACTAATCCTGCCGATCATGCGCATGGGAAGTTTCTCCATCTTCTGGTTGTCTTCTTCAAATGACTTCTTTTGGTGTTTTAAGGTCTTCATTGTACAGGTCTTTCACTTCCTTGGTTATTCCACAGTATTTATTTTATTTTGGTGGCTATTGCCAGTGGGATTTTCTCTGTTTTCTTTCCCAGTCTCTTCAATTTGATATATAGGAAGGCTACTGATTTTTGATGTGTTAGCCTTTTAATTAATCTGCTACTTTGCTGTGGTGTTTACCAGCTCTAGGACTTTCCTGGTGAAGTCTTTAGGGGTCTCTCATGTATAGAATAATGTTATCTGCACATGGGGATATGTTGACTTCTTTCTTTCTTAATTGTGCCCCTTTTATTTCCTTCTTTTGTCTTAATACTCCAGTGTTTCAAGCACTATATTGAATAGGAGTTGGAAAACTTCGAGGCCCCATGATTAAACCGACTATTATTTTACTAAATAGACAGAGTATCAAATTGCCCTCTAAACTTGGGTCTCTCTGCCCACTGCAGCGCTCAAACCACATCAGAGAAGTTTTTCTGTGCAATGGATGATAGTATAGAAACTCACAATGGGCCAAGATGCAGAGACAAAGTTTCTGTGGAGTGCTTAGCCATAAATGGGACATCTATACCATATACTCCCTCCCCTGAGGCTCAGGGACTACTGCAGAAAAGTAGGCAGAAAGCTGTAATACCCAGAGGTTGGAAAGACTGTTGTAAAATAGTGTCTTCTGGATGTGATAGGATCCTTGTGTTAACGAACTAACTCACAGTTGCTATTGTTCCCTGAATAGTATCAAGTCACTAAACATGGAGGAGACACTTTTAAGCTCTACCCCCAAGATGAGGAACTCCCAAGAGTTGATGGTATCACAAGGAGGGTGAGTCAGTTTTTTCAAGGGGGTAGCTACTGTAGGTCAGCCATGCTCCAGTGTATTGCCCCACACTGATATTAATGGGCAGAATAAATTGGAATCTAAGTGTTATTAAAAAAAAAGACATGAAGTGGAGAAGGCAATGGATTTGAGAAGGGGTTAGAAGAGGAATAGGGAATGAATATGATCAAAATAAATTGTACACATGTTGCTTAAGAAAAGTTTTCCTGGGGAGATACAACATATATGTCTACTCACCCCAGCTAGAGAATATATAACAGATCAAAATATGGAGACCATCAAAGTCCAAATTGGTGAACCAATCAGGTGTTCTTTTTATTACTTACAGGAATATGGGTGAAGGGTTACTTATAGGAGCTAAATGGCTGAAATATAGCTGCATCACCAAGGTCCACCCCGGCATAGGAGCACTAAACAAATTTGGGAACCTGAAGTACACTGCACAGCCGTCAGGAAGCTCAATGGGTTGGAGAGAAGAGTGTCCTTCCACGTGACTCAGTTGGTCTAAGGCTCTTCTAGCAGCCCAGCTGTCTGTCTCAAGAGTTCTTTATAGCTAGTGTTATCTAAGTCTTCCTTCAGAGGACAGCTGTCAGTTTTTATTGCTTACCCTGGCAGAGAGGAGCTGAGTGAATCTGATCAGCTTCAGGGACTTCCCGAAGCTATTTTGAATTGTTCACCTTCCTGCTTAAGGAGATTCCTGCAGGATGGGATGATTTAATTTTGGAGGAAACTGTCACAATCACATATGTATGAAATTCTCAAAGAATTAATAAAAAATATATTTTGATAAAACAATGGCTATATACCTGTGGAGAAAAGACACACAAAACAGGAAATCTCAGCAAAGAATTTGAAGATATTGTCAAATGGAAATATAGTAACTGATATGAAAAAAAGGAACTCAGTGATGGGCTCAAAGTTCAAATGGGAAGTCAGAGGAACCAATCATTATAGTTGAATATAGAATAATGAAAGCCCAGCTGAAACTCCCAGGGATCTAGATAGTTGTATCAGAAGATCTAGTATCTGTATTAATAGACTCTCTAAAGAAAAAAAAAACCTAGATTGGTACTAAAAATATATTTGAAGAAGACCCCTACATAGGGTGAATTCAGAGAAATACAGGTATAAGTGTATCAATCAAACTTGTTAAAATTAAAGACAAGTAAAACTCATGTAATTATCAAGAAAAAATAGCTCCTTACTTGCAGAGGAAAAACAAATAGAATAATAAAAGATGTCTATAAATATTTTGTATGTGTGTATGCATACATGGTTTACACCCACCAATAGAGCTTAGAGGACATCTTTAAAGAGTTATTGTCCATCTTCCACCTTATTATTTTTGCGTCTGCACTGTGTCAAGACTAAATGCCCTATAACTTTTAAAAATAAGTATGAACTACTTTTTATTTTTATAATTTTAATTTTTGAGATTATTATGTAATTATTCCACCTCACCCTTCCCCTTTCTCCATCCAAAATCTCCCATATATTCCTCATTGCTTTCTTTTCAAATTCATGAACTCTGTTTTTCATTAATTGTTGTTGCATTTATACTTATATGCATATATTCCTAAATAAAACCTGATCAGTCTATATAAAGCTATTATTGAATATTTAGTATTGAATAATAAAGTGATGTGTTCTTCCCTGGAGGAGGCTATTTCTCCTGCTCTCAGCATTGCCTGTAGTTCTTTGTGTAGGGTTTTGAAGTCTTGTGTCCTTCCCCCATCCACTTTGGCATGTCTGTTGTTCTTGTTCAGCTCATGTCTAGGCAGTCATGAGACTTTGTGAGTTTATCTTGGTGAGACTTTGTGGGTTTATCTTCTGATATTAGTAGGGGAAACAATCTCACAGCAAACTCCCTTTTTCTCTAGCTTTTAAAATCCTTCTGTCCCCTCTTCTGCAATGTTCCCTGAGCCTTAAGTGTAGGAGTGTTTTGTAGATGTTTCCACTGGGACTGTGCTTTGCTATTCTGCATTTTCATTGGGTGTGGTTTTCTGTAGTGATCTCCATCTGTTGCAAAGAAAGTTGCCTTGATGAGAGGTGAAGACTACAATTATCTATGGGTATAAGTACAAATGTTTATAAATTGTCAATTTACTGGCTAAATTTATATACATTTATGTGTCTTTGGTTTTGTAACATTGGTCTAGATGCCTGTTTTTGTGCCAGTACCATACAGGTTTTATTAGTATGGCTCTGTAATATATCTTAACATTTGGAATGACAATCCCTCTAGCATTGTTCTTTTACTCAGGATTATTTTTGCAATCTGAGCCTTTTTGGGGTTCCATATGAACTTTAGGATAGTCCTTCCTGCAAGCTTTTAGATATTTGCTGAGCATTGATATCTTAGGCATCTTCATAAACAGTAGCCTTAAAACTTGAATGAAATTCAAAGAATTTGCCACATAAAAATTTCAAAGCCTTTGCATATAAAAAACATGGTTAAGATATCCAAGGAATAAAAGAGCTAAATATGGAATAATTTTAAAGTAAAAAGAGCTCATGAATGTGTCAGTTGAAAAGTTAGCATGGAACTGAAACTAATAGTGCAAAATGAAATTAGCTGATGAAGAAATATATGAAATCCTGTCCATTCTCACTGTTCATCAAGGTACAATTTTAAATAAAACATTCTCATTAATAAAAAGTAAACAGTATGCTCTTCCCAGGAATAATCAAGTGTATGTTTAAAAGCTGAAAATTAATTTCTTAATATGAGTTAAGATTTAAAACATGTCAATAACATTGTTTTTGAAAGGATATTTCCATGAATGTCATCAGGAAGAAACTGAAAAGTCAAAAACTTAAAAACATGAATGTACATTTAATCAGAACAGAAATGTGAAAACAACTTAAATTTCAATGAGGTAATAATAAAATATGAGTCATTCACAAATTGTACTGTATGTGATATTAAAAAGAATATTGTTAGGACTGACATGGTACACCGTTCGGCTACATGGTGAAGTGAAAAGTACATGTATGTATGGATCTTTTGTTCAGTGAAATTATATGCACTTTACTTTTTTTTAATTGTTACTGCTTTTCTAAACTTCCCAGGATAAACAATGCACTTTTGTTATAGGCACAGCAGCTAGGAGTTTAACAGAGCTGGTTATATTACAGTTCTTGAAATCATTTATAAAATTAATTTGCTAGTGTATAATCCAGTAACTGAATAAATATGCTTATCCATAAAATTGTTCATAATCATGGATTTATTTGTTTAATACCTTACTTCCTTGTCAAAATGCATGCAGTTATCGCTGTATTTGCAGTACAGGTCTGCATGCCTAACTTCCTACATTAAGGATTTTCTCTCTGTTTCAGCTGCCCAGTATGGTAGCTATTATCCTCATGTAGTGATTCTATACTTGAAACGTGGCCAGTGCACCTGAAGGACTGATTTCTTTTTACCTTATTTAATTTTAATTAATTTAAATGTAAGCTTATATAGCCACACCCTGTATTAGGCTGTGTAATTCTGTAGAGTTCAGAATAGTGACAAAGTACTCAATAATTGTGTATGTGTGTGTGTGTGTGTGTGTGTGTGTGTGTGTGAAAAGAAGGGTAACACAATTGCTTCATTTCTTCATATGTTTGTGGACCCTTAGGCAGATTCTGTGACTTGACTATTGTGAATAATGTAAGAGACATGGAAGTTCCTGTGTCTCCACGGTGGACTTAGAGTCCTGCCAGGTCTATGTCGAAGAGTGGTAAGCTGGACAGTCTTATGTCAAATTGACACAATCTGAAGTCGTTTGAGAGGAGGGAATCTCAGTTATGAAAATGCCTCAGATCCCCTAAAATCAGGATGTGGGCCAGCCTGGAAGTCATTTTCTTAATTAGTCATTGACTTTCTAGTCTCTGACCAGGAGTGTTCCCTCAGTGGCTTTGTGTTGTTATTTTCTTTTTTGCTGCTCCAACAACGTGTCCAATATGAAAATAAAATGGGAAATCACGAGCGAGTATAATAAAATTAATACAAATGCATGTAAGTGCTGTGTAAGAATAAATTCACTTAGTCCTTCCAAACTCAAGGGTTAAGTACCTACTTTCCCTCTCTTACCACACAAGGACATAAGCTACAGAGAGGATAGGTAGTAAGTGAAGTCAAAGTTCTACTTGTGTAGTCTAGGGTTCCTGTTTTTAGTCACCACGCAGTAATGTCTGGATGGACAGCTGCCTCTGCCAAAGACTGAGGTGCTATTTAAAGTTAAGGTCGCAGGTTTGTGGACAGTGATGGATTTAGATGGATTTTCTAAATGGGATCTTGCTATGAACTGGGTGTTTGTGTTCCCATCCCCCAAGTCATATGTTGAAACCCTAATCCCTAATGCGGCCATATGTGGTGATGGGGCTTTGGGAGTTAATCAGGCCCCAAGGGCAGAGAGTGCATGTTTGGATTAATGGCCTCATAAGCAGAGGTACACTGTGCCATGGGCAGAAGCCAGGAGGGGAGTCCTCATTAGCATCCAAACTTACTGGATCCTGATAGTACTTCAAACTTCCGAGGCATAATGGGTAATTCCTGTTGTTTATGCTACTTAGCAACCTCTAGTTAAGGCATTCTGAACTAATACATCCTTCAGTCTGTTGTCATGGTTTGTAAATGAGGTAGCCCTGTGTCTCAGTTGCTTTGTTTGGTGCTGTTGCTGTGATAAAATACAATGACTATACATATATACACGTACATGTACATAGACAGATACAGGGAGAGGTAGATAGGAATGAAGGCACCTTGTGGTTCCAGGGCCATGAGTCCACTGTAGTGGGGAGACATGGCAACAAGTGGCAGGCAGCGTGATAAGAGCCAGAAGCTGAGAGATCACATGTCCAACCACATGCAGAAATCAGAGAGCATGAACTAGACCTGGGGACAGGCTATAAACTCTCAAAGTCTGTGCCCACATTGGCGAAATTCCTCCAGTAAGGCTCCGTGATCTTCCAAGTTCCATAATCTCCCCAAATGTTCACTTATTGGAGCCTATGCAGGGCTGTGAAGGCTCATGTGTTGAAGGCCTACCTACCTGGTGATCCTATTTTTGGAAATTCTTAGGTGAGGCCTCGCCGGAGGGACTGGTTGTGTGTGTTGGGGGCTGAATCTTGTCCCAAGCTGCTTTTTGCTCATCTCTGCTTTCCAGCAATCACAAGATTAGTAAGTTTGTTCAGCTCTAAGGTCTTCACCACGATTCTCTGCTCTGAAGTAACCAACCACGTGACCTTCCATTTCAACCTGTGACCTGTACACCCAGCTAAATCCTTTCTTCCTCTTAACATGTTTATATCAGGTGTTTTGTCAAAGTATTGACATGTTTCCCGCCATATTGCATTTGTTCGGTTTGCTTCAGTTTATTGGACTTTTGAAGCTCACCCAATCAATATTACCACATGGGAACACAATGCCAGATACTATAGGGTATAAAGATGAACATGGGAGCTGTGTTATCTTCTTGCTGGACACCAGTAACAGAAAGACTTCTTTGTCTGGGAAAAGGAAAGGGGAGGAGAAGAAAGATGAGGAGAAAAAGGTGGAGAAAAAGGAGAAAGAGGATGAGGAGGATGGGGAGGAGAAAAGAATTTAGAAATTAAGAAGCTTTAGCTTATTACCAATGTAATAGTATTAGAAGAAGGGCCCGTACGGTGCTTAGATGATGCAGGCTCCTCCGAGGTGAGTTGCATTCAGCCCCTTATAAAGAGAGGCTTCTCATAGTGTCCCGCCAACTTATGCTTGCCCTCCTGTCTCTTTGCCATGCAAGAGAATACAGCAGCTCCTCTGGCATCTGCTAGGAAGCAGTAAAGCAGCCCCCACCATGACCCATATCCACACTGCCTTCAACTTGGACTTCTAAGCCTCCAGAGTAGTGAGACAAACAAATGTCTGTTTCCATCCTTCATTTATGCCCGTGTCTGTGCTCAAATACTTTGTTACAGCCACACAAACAGACTAAGCGATACATAAAAAGAGATGTCAAGGTGGGGTAAGCATAGGCCAGGCTTGGCGGGGCATCCCTTCAGTCCTAGCACTCAGAAGGCAGAGGCAGACAGATGTTGGTGAGTTTGAGGCCAGCCTTATCTTCAGGACATTATGATCCAGGGCTATACAGAAAGATTCCCCCCCCCCATGTGTATATGTGTGTGTGTGTATAAAGTAGTGTTTTGGGAGCCTGAGGAGGTGGGGTTATATGCCTACACTTGTGGGGAGTGTAAATTATGTTTCAGAGACTTGTGTATTCCAAAAGGAGTGGGCCCTGACTTATACCCTGCATTCTGCTTTGTAATCTGGCCTTTGTGATATAAGGCATCCCAGGATGGTGGTCAGAACTTGAAGGTTTATACTGATATGTATCTACCTCTTGAGAGCTGGTGACATTGGGGAGTTGTTCTGAGGTTTACATAATGGGTTCAACATCCTACCCTGTAGATCTCTCAGGGTTTTCATGAAAGTCAAAATGAGATCTTGCCTGTGACAGACCAGCACAAAATGTATAGCATGATGCCGATGTAAGAAACTTCTCCAATTTAATCTTTTCCATCTAAAGGAGGGTAGGCGCTGGCTTTTATCATAAAGGCCTGGGGTGACTAAGTGACAGACCCATGCATAAATGATGGATGGAATAGGCTCACTGGAATGTGTCTAGACTTCAGGGAAATATCTGATCTTGTATCCCAGAGGATCTCATTTGCAAAATATACTGTCAGTAACTGTGTGGGCCGAGGTGGAGTTACAGAAGCCTGGCTGGAGATGAAAGATAAAAAATGGAAGCCAGGCACGCAACGGCAGTGTCTGGGGGGGCGAGCACAGGTATGGGCCTTCGATCTCAATATTGTCATTAGTCGATCACAGGAGGGAGAAGAGCTGAGAGTCTGAGAAGGTCTGGGGTTAAAATAGCTCAAAAACTAACATTTGTGGAGGACTAGAGGTGTAGACTCAGGGAAAGAAGTCAGGAAAGACCTAGCGTATGCTAGCTAGGTCCCAGGTTTAATTCCCGCTACTGACAGAAAGTATGAAAAGCAACACAGGTGTTTAGAGACTCTCAGAAGAAAAATACATCTCAAGAGTACGTTTCTATTATCTCTGTTCTATAAAGAAGCAATGATCCAGAGAAGGCCAATGCTTTCCCTCACAATAACACTAAACAATAGGAGAAGTTGTCTAACCTTACAAACAAGGTGCCCAATTCTGTGTTAGGCTCTGGTGCAGCTGCTGCTGTAGATGATCTGCCCCACTCTGTTCTGAAGGTTGGACGTTAGGATTTCCACAAAGCCACTGAAAACATTCGTGTTCAAAAGGAAACAGCATCTGCTAACTTGGCTGATAACTGACTGTCTGAAGAATTGAGCGAGCGTCTCATTTAACATGAGATTCTAGCCCGGGAACTCTGCATTGCCAATCAGACTGCTTATGACTTTTGTCATTTGGTATGTAAACTTGGCATTCACGGGGGACTTGGTGAATTAAACAAGAGAATCAGCACAGCAGTAGAACTTAACACAGTCAACCTTCACCCTGCCTCCCAGATCCTGGGTGGGAACTTTATTCTGTGGCCTTCCCTGAGGCAAGCTGTTCACTCTCCTGGAGCTATTGTCTGGGATGTCCAAGGCTGTCTTCTTTGCAACAGTGCTTTGAGAGTTTGCCTAAAAGCAAGGACTCCTTGGGCAGCCCCGGGGTACCTGACATCACTTGAAATCTTCCTATGGACGGTGACTTTTGCCTAGAGCTCTGTCTTAGAAAAGGCAGGGGAAGCTGGCAGTCATTACCCAAGAGACTCAAGGGAGAGAAGTGAACTTGGATTTCATTACCAGAAGGTTCCTAGAAGGCTTCTCAGTTTTCACAGGCAAAGGATTGCCAGGGGATCTTGTTAAGATGCACACTCTAATTTGCTAGCTTTGGTGTAGAAGTCTACCGAGTCTGTGTTTCTCAGAAGTTTCTGGAAGAGGCTGGGTCCTGACCAAGGTATCCAAGCAGCTGCTTATCTCTAGAATCCAGGCACTCAAGATCCTCAGGAAACTAGGGAGGTGGGAGGTAGTGATGGGGAGACAATCACACACACACACACACACACACACACACACACACACACACACACACACACACACACACACCAGGTATGCTGGGATAAAGCTTCAAGACTTGGCTTTTCTAGCAAGAACCTTGCTGTTTCCAGGGGCATTAAAGAAAACACATTGAAGTTTACATAGAAATACATGTCCCCAGTGTTTGGAACTAATAATTCTCAGCTGCCAAAAGGTTTCTTTAACCATGGAAAGAAAACAATACCAAGTGCAGCTGAAGAATATTAGTCTATAAATTAGCTTAAGACAAAGCTCGTGCAGGCTTCCACGCTGCTGGGCGGAAAGACTAGATCTCCAGTTTCTTCTAATTATAGTGCTGATTTCCATCTGAAGGAGCAGGGCAAGGCCATAAGCAGCAGTCGACTGGGAGTGATGTGATTGGCACCTGAGAGAGAACCGGGGTTTGCAGCAGCTGCACCCTCACCCAGGAGGCCAGCCACCCTAGGTAGACATTGAGGACACATGGATTCCCTACAGTCAAAGCTAGGTGGTTCTTTTGTTTTCTGAATTATGTTCTATGGACACCCACTAGAAAGTTCTCTTACTTTCTGCAGGCAGAGATCATTTGAGAACTGTGTGCTTGTGTGTGTGTGTGTGTGTGTGTGTGTGTGTGTGTGTGTGTGTGTGTAACTGACTCTACACTAGCAATACAAAAGTGAATGAAATGGACTCATCCGAAAAGGAGCCCCATGGTCTCCTGTGATATCACGGTTCCTCTGTTTAGATGACCTGTCTGGCTAAACAGGAATAACATGGTTCTACCTGCATATCCCAAACTATAAGAGACGATGGGGAAAACTGGGTGAGGTTGGAAGGGTGGTCAGTGAAAATCCAGAGGGTTCTAGCTGCAGTCCAAGAACAGCTGCCAAGTGGGTTTACCTCTCTTGCCATCATATTAATGGACCCTCATGTCCATCGTCTACAAATCCAGCGTTGAGCCAGACAACATAATGAAGTCCCACCTCGTCTGGGAATCCTGTGTGTTCACGACAGCTGCAGTCAATTCTTTTCAGCAGTTCTATGACCAACTGAGGAAACCTGGGGGAAAACATAGGCAACACCCACTGGAGAAGCCACCAGTGCATTTTGACAGTTGTGACTGTAGGACTTGAACATGTAGCTTTGCAATTTCGCTATGCCGCAGTTCCGTGTTGTGCAGTGGCTGCTCCTGAAGAAATGCTGCTGCCTTTTGCTCTCCATCCTTTCTCATTTCGTGACTGCCAGAGAGCACCTCTGTTCCCATAGCAGTGGCATCACACGTTAAACTAAATCCGTGAAGCTTGTGGAGGCATCACAATCCCTGACTTCAAACTCCACTACAGAGCTACATTACTGAAAGCAGCCTGGTATTGGCTTAAAAACAGTCAGGAGGACCCATGGAACTGAATCGAAGACCCGGATATCAATCCACATAACTACAAAACCTGATTTTTGACAAAGAAGCAAAAAATATAAAATTGAAAAAAGAAAGCATATTCAACAAATGGTGCTGGCATAACTGGAATGAAAATAGACCCATATCTATTGCCGTGGACAAAACTCAAGTCCAAATGGATCAAAGACCTCAACATAAAGCCAGCCATACTCAACCTCATAGAAGAGAAAGTGGGAAGTACACTTGAATGCCCTGGCACAGGAGACCACTCCCTAAATATAACCCCAGCAGCATAGACACTGAGAGAAACAATAAATGGAAACTCCTGAAACTGAGAAACTTCTGTAAAGCAAAGGACATGGTCAACAAGACAAAATGGCAGTTTACGGAATCAGAAAAGATCTTCACCAACCCCACATCGAAAAGAAGGCTGAGCTCAAAAAAAAGAAAATATCTAATGAACTCAAGAAATTGATCATCAAAAGAACAAATAATCCAATAAAAATGGGGTACAGACGTAAACAGATGAATCTAAAATGGCTGAAAGACACGTAAGGAAATGCTCAACATCCTTAGGCATCAGAGAAATGCAAATCAAAACAACTCTGAGATTCATCTTAGACCTGTAAGAATGGCCAAGATCAAAAATACTGATGCCAACTTATGCTGGAGAGGATGTAGGGTAAAGGAAACACTCCTGTATTGCTAGGGTGAGTATAAACTGGTACAATCAATTTGGATTTCAGTATAGTGATTTCTCTGAAAAATAGGAAACAACCTACCTCAAAACCTAGCAATACCACTTTTGGGTATATACCCAAAGGATGCTCAATCATACCACAAGGACATGTGTTCAACTATGGTCATAGCAGCATTATTTGTTATAGCCAGAACCTGGAAACAACCTATATGATCCTCGACTGAAGAATGGATAAGGACAATGTGGCAGGTACATTTACACAATAGAGTACTACACAAGAGAACAAAAATAATGACATCTTGAAATTTACAGGCAAATGAATTCATCTAGAAAGCACCATATTGAGTGAGTTAAGCCATACCCAGAAATACAAATAACATATGTACTCACTCATAAGTGGCTTTTACACATAAAGCAAAAGAAAAAAAAGCAACAACAGCAAAAACCAACAGCCTACAATTCACAATCCCAGAGAACCTATACTACAAAGAGGACCCTAAGAGAGACAAACATGGATCTAATGTACATGGGAAGTAGAAAAAGACATGATTTCCTGAGTAAATTGAGAGCATGGGGACCATGGGAAAAGGTAGAAAGGGAGGGGAGAGTAAGGGGGGGCAGAAAAATAAATAGCTCAATAAAACCAATAAAAATTTTAAAAACCATGAAAGCTAGAATATAGGATAGATTTCAGTTCGGGCACTTAAAGGTATATGCATGTGTATGTGTACATGTGCATGCATGTGTGAGTGTGTATATGTCTGGAGTTCTTGTGTTTGTGAGTACAACCGTGTACTAGGACATTGGTATAACTTATATCTGGGCAGACCTGGGGCAGTGGTCTTTTGCTCAGGACCCTTTCAGGCCTTTGTACCTCTGGGTATTCATCTGTATAATTTGTAATTAAACTGGCAATATTGTCTAAGGTGTTTGTCTAAGCTTTACGAGGTACTATAGCTAATGATCGGAACTGGGGGTGGGGTGAGAAGCCCTGAGTGGAGGCCCCAGATAAAAATCAGGCATGAGCTGAGAAACCTCTGCTTGCTATGGGTGTTGGAAGTGACAGAGAGTGTGAGCTCTGGGGGCATCTGTCCTGACTCTGTGCGGTTAGAATCAGAGTAATATGCAGATAAGACAGACAAATCTGCAGGGAACTGGAGGATTGCTGTTTGTAGAAGAACCACACATTTGTCAGGATGAATTTAGACGAATCTTCTCATTTATAGTCCTCTGTTTTCGTGACACCGGTGATTGAGCACAGGGCTTCATTCATGGGGCAAAACTCTAAAAACTACGTACTTACGCGAACTACACAGAGTGTTTGGTGGGTCTCTCTCAGGTCGTCTAAACGAATTTCACAAAAAACACAGATATGTTAGTCTACAATCTGGTTATTTCCAGGAAGAATCTGTGTTGAGGAATTTTCCTTTATGCTGTGTGAAGATAAGTCACTGTGACTGGTTTAATAAAGAGCTGAATGGCCAATAGCCAGGTAGGAGGTATAGGGGGGACTTCTAGGCAGAGCAAACTCCGAGAAGAAGAAAGGTGGAGTTGCCAGCCAGAGGCAGAGAGAACAAGACATACAGGAGAGGTAAAAGTTGTGAGTCATGTGATAACACGTAGATGAATAGAAATGGGTTAATTTAAGTTACAAGAG
>NC_022032.1:7850337-7857554 GCF_000317375.1 Microtus ochrogaster
CTTCTTTTATTTTTTGTGAGCTGGTGGCCCAAAGGAAAAAAAAATCTGCCTACAAATCTGAGAAGCTGGAACAGGGTATTTTCTCCCCATGTCTCTGGGAGAAGTCAACACAGATGCAAAAGTCTAGCTCACGCCTTTGACAATACCAACTCTGAACTTTGGGGAGCACATCCATTTCCCTGACTCCTAGTTTCTTCAAATGGAGATATAACAACACCAAGTCTTAATTAAAGAGCACGTCGGCCTAAAACTCAACAGTGGGATTAGAGGGACTCAGCACACACTAGAGTCGTGGAAAGGACATTGGGAAGAGTACCAGTTATGAGAGACACAGCTATTGCCGGGTGGGAGAAATCACGGAGGTAAAATCTATGACCACAGCTGGGCAAGAGGGAAGCTTAACTTAGGAATAAAGACTCGGGAGGCATTTTTTCTGAATTTGTTGTGAAATATGCCCAACTCCCCACTCTTTTGGTTCTTCATGTAGAAGCTCCTGCCTGATCATTAGAGTGTATGACGTGCCCAACCGATGAGACTCAGCTCAATATAAGAGAAAGCAGGAATAATTGGCGCTATTTCTTTCTCTAACACATAAACTACTTATTTTGAGGCACACAATTATTAAAGCTATAATTCGCTATTGGCAGGTAGGAACTTGGAAGCTAAGACATGAATTATAAACGAGTGGAAACCCTGTGGATAATTTCTAGTGTATGGAGTAGCTTGTGCTACTTAGCGGCCTTCAGAGAAACAGATCAATAACTGTTATTTAGAAGTCCCCTCTAGCTCCGAGCCGGTTAGGAGCCTTTTTCTCTATCAGCAATCCTGTAATTTCATCAATGTGGTATCATTTGCACTCCACAGTTAGCAATTAACCTTTATCCAACAGGCTCCGGTTTAGCTTCAGGAACAAAACTGTCAGTCACATGGAAAATGCTCAGATTTCAGCGGTGCAGCTAGTTCTATTTAAGATAGATGAAGCAGCTGTCGAAGTTATAGTTAGAACTTGAGTCTGTATTGATTTGTGAGAGCCAATTTCCTGTTTTGAAGGCAATTCAAGGAACCATGGGGATATCTATATCAGTCATTTTAATCTTGGTAAGAGGTAAAGTGCTCCCTGGCAGGGCCATGGTGACATTCTGGCTTCGGGCAGAACTCCTTAGTGGCAGCTTTCTTTGAGATCCCCCATCAGCATTAACCTTATGCTCTGACACCACTGTGTTTGTAAACCACTCTGGCGATGATGCTGGTGGTAATTCAGTTATGGCCTTTAGTCTCACTGGAAACCACAGCTTGCAGAGATATGTCATTGTTTGTCCTTCAGTTACGAAGTCACACAGAGTTTGCTCGTCTTTGTGAGTTTTTGGAGTAGAAATATATTCTTCTTCAAAAACTGCTGGATGACCTTGAAAGTTGCCTGTCCGGTCCTTCATCATCCTAACTGCACAATCAGCTGTACTAACTGGGGTTTGGCTCACCGAGCCCCATCAGTGGATCACATCCAGATACATGATCTATCCCAGGCACCTCCAAGTTAACTTGGCATCTCAGCAAAAACATTTCCACGTTAATTATTGATGAAATGACATCAGAATGTCCTAGCCATTGTCCTATAGTATATTTTGTTAGAATGATGTTTCTTGTTCTATGATCATAACCTTACAGCCTGTGTCGGAGTCTTTGCAAAGGGTGTTGTAGAAGTGCTCTTCATTCAGACAGTGTCCAAGACTTCCAGATTATTCTTGTAACATTAATTGAGTTTTCCATTTAGTTCTGAAATTTGTTTTTGACACCATCTATAAGTAATAACTGAAATGATTTAACTAATAATTAAGAAATAAACAGATTTTACTTTCTCTGAGAAGTAGGAATTCATCCATTTTTTAATATTAATGTGAGTTGGCTGGCATATAAAATGCCATTAATGAAGGAGAAAAAGAGTCCAGAAACTGAGCATACATCTGCATATAAGATGAAAGTGTTCCAAGTAGGGAAAGTCGTGCCCACTTGAATTAGTCACAGACTGAATTCAGAAGGAGTAGAAGCTTTTGTTTAGCAGATTAACATTTTGCTTAATACATAGATACAGTTGCTTTCAGAGATGAAAATTAAATAAAATCTAACTGAAAAACAAGTGCCTGACTAGCCTTCAGAACTGTCTTTAGGGAGATGGCTCTGTGGGTAAAAATGGTGCCATGCACGTATGAGAATCTGAGTTTGAACTGCAGCACCCTTGTAAAAGCTGGGAGGAGGGCACCAGCATCTGTAATCACCACCTTCCTATATAGCAAGAAGGGCGATGGGGACAGGAGAAGCCCTGAAAACTAGCCTGACATAGGCAGTAGAAGAACAACAAACCCTGTCTCAAACAAGGTAAAGTGTTAGACCAATACCTGCGGTTTCCTCTGCTTCATCTGTATACACCAGGGCATATATACCACATTCACACACATGTATTCGTGTTTGCATGTGCACGTGCACATAGACACACACACACACACACACACACACACACACACACACACACACAAATTCATGCTTTTAAAGGAGGAAAAAAAAAGCCTGTAAAATAAGCTTTAAAGTCCCGGAGAAACCTTGTGTGTTGTCTAGTTCTCCTAAAGCAGATCCCTTAGGCCTTACTCCATTCTCTGCATGATGGAGCCCTATGCCCTTCTACTGCATTCTTTCCTCACAGACCACGAGGATGAAAACATCTGAGGGAGCATCAACTTACTAAGCCTGGATGGAGGTGGGCGGTCCTTGGACTTCCCACAGGTCAGGGAACCCTGATGGCTCTTCAAGCTGATGAGGGAGAGGGACTTGATGGGGGAGGGGGAGGGAAATGGGAGGCGGTGGCGGGGAGGAGGCAGAAATCCTTAATAAATAAATAAATTAAAAAAAAAGAAAAAAAAGAAAACATCTGAGGGAAATGGAGAGATCTGGAACTCGTTGTTTTTGCAAACTTGATGTCACTTCTGCAGGCTTCATAATGATACAAGCGTGGAGAATACTAAATATGAGTTTCCCTGGAGTGAATTACTGATGTAAGTCTTCCTTTTACACCAAGTTTGAGTTATAGTATTTAGCAATCAGAGAGTTATTACTGGTTGTAGGTCTGCCTAAAATGCACACACGTTTTGAATCTAACTGTGAATCCAGTGTGTGTGTGTGGGGGGGAGTAGTTCTTATGAGATTTAAGAACTTTAATGATCTAATATACAAAGCATTATATGTAGTGATATTCCATTTGTATTTTAATAAATAACGCTTGCCTGAAGATCAGAGAGTAAAACAGCTCCATTAGTCAGCCTTACAGACCAGGCAGTGGTGACACACACCTTTAATTTCAGTAACCGCACTAGTTTGCCATAGAAACCGGGAGATAGTGGTGTACACCTTTAATTCCAGCCCTAGAGAGGATTATAAAATGGGAGGAAACAGCTCTCAGACACAATCCTGGAGGCAGGATTGCTATTTCAGACAGAAGTAAGAGGTAAGAGCCAGTGGCTAGCTATTTTACTTTTCTGACCTTCGGGTTGAACCCCAATTTCTGTTCCTGGGTTTTTATTAATTGTGCTGTATATAAAATATATAAAATACATGACATAGATGTGTATATGTGTATATATAATTATTTTAATAAAAATACCCCTATGGCCTCAGTACATACAATTAGAAGAAAACCCACCATGGTTGAACTGGGTGTAGAGGAACCAGGCACCTCTCTTCAATCCTGTTCCCATCTGCGGGCACTGTGGTGCTATTAGAGTTTGAAAATCAATGATAGAGTTCATGGCCTTCTCAGCTCGTATGAGGGGGGTACTGAGGCTTAATTATGCTAAGTACTTCCGCTAATAACAGCCACCCACTTATACACCTAAGACTTGGACTTAAGATGTCCCCCCGCCGCACCAGGTAACAAGTTGGTCACATTCTCATTCCTTCTGAGCATGCCAAATCTTGCTTTCATTTCTTAACTGTGCTACTGCGTAACTTGGGGATATGACCTTGATCACAGTTAACTTTTAAAATTTCTGCTCTTTTGTCCTACAGTAAGAATGATGAGAGGAAAGTACTAAAAATAGATCCACAGTAAATTTTGATCTCTCTGAAAAGGACTCGAGGCAAACGCCTGCAGAAATTCCCTAAGACAACTACAGAAAGTCAAATGGAGCAATTGCATTAACAGGAACTTCAAAGAAAGCAAACCAGAGCCACTGTTCCTCCAGGCATCTACACGGGCAAAGCCTGTGACTTGCGCAGAATGCTGAACACTTGTAGGAGATTAATAAGTGTTTTATTATGGTAGTGCTTTGCAAAGTATTTCCCAGAAGGACCTCGTGCAGGCCTGCTTTTCTGTCACTGCCACGAAATAATCAGAGTTTTAGCAGAAGGAAAGGAGGAATTCTCTCGGTTGATGGTTTCGGTCCACCATAATAGAAGAGCATGGTTAAGCAAAGGTGTTCTGTTTACTATGGAAGTCAGAAAGCAAAGTGACAGGGGAGGACCAGATATGGCCTTTGAATTCTTCAAAAGCACACCCCAGGGACTTGTTTCTTCTGACCAACCTCTATGCCTAAAGTACTGGTTCTCAGCCTTCTTAATCCTGCAATTCTTTAACACAGTTCCTCATGTTGTGGTGACCCGCAAACATAAAATTATTTTTGCTGCTACTTCATAATTATAATTTTGCTACTGTTATGAATCATAATGTAAATTTTTTTTTGAGATAGAGGTTTCTCAGAGGGATTGCAACCCACAGGTTGAGGACCACTGTCTTAAAGCTTTTACCAGTTACTAAAATAAGACTGCCAGCTGTTGGGGGGGGGGCAGATTTTTCATACTCAAACCGTGACACGCCTTTGACATCAGAGAAATGAGTATGTACAGCTCTCTTCCCATACCACCAAATGAGTGTGCAGATTGATGGAATTACTAGCAAACACAAATTATGTTGAGTATGTTTTGGTTAGCTCTTTCATTAACTTGACACAAGCTAGAGGCATTTGGGAAGTAGGACCCTCCATTGAGAAAATGCCTCAATCAGATTGGCCTGTGGGGGCATTTTCTTGATTAATAATTGATGTTGAAGGAGGTCTAGGCTACTGTGGGTGGTGGCATCCTTGGGCAAGCGGTCCTGGGCTATATAAGAAATCAGACTGAGCAAGCTAGGGACAGCAAGTCAGTAAAGTAGTAGCATTCTTCCATGGTTTTGGATTCAGGTCCTGACTTTTCTTTTTGATGAACTTTATGTAAACTGTAAGATGAAATTAACTCTTTCATCCCTAATTTGCTAATGGCCATGGTCTTTATCACAACAACAGAAAGTAAAATAAGACAGTGTCTCATGTTATATATCAAAACATATATTTGTTATCTTATACCTCTCTTGCCTTTCTTTTCATATTTAAAATTACAAATTGGTTTTAATGAAAAAAGGGTCAATTTTATGATATATCTAATATAATCTAATATATAAGAATATAAAGTTAAAGACAAATCATATCTAAAAACTAATAATTACATATTAAGAGCAAAACTCTTACATAAAAAACGCTTGCCTTCTTGCATACAAACTTTAAAAAGGTGGGAGGGGCTGGAGTGTGTTGGAGACAATGCCTATTGGCTCTTGAGAGGAAGCTGTAAGCATATTTTCTCAGTATCTCTTCCTTTATAATTTGTGTGTGTGTGTGTAAGTATGTCATAGAGTAGCCAGTGTTTTTAAACACTACATGTAAGCACAACAATCAACATATGATAAACATTTCCTTGGGCTCATCACGTTTTTCTAAGTAGAGTTTCATGGTTCATGTATTTGATGCTAGTACTTAAGAGGCTGAGGCAGGAGGATTGCCATGAATATGAGAAAAGCCTGGACTCTGTAGTGAGTAACATGCTAGTGTGAGAGCCTGCTCAAAAAAATCTGAAACGTTCCCCTGTACTGGCCTTTATAGTCAACCCCTTCTCTCCTACCAGAGTTCTGACTGTCATGATCCTGATTCGATCTAGTTTTGTCTATTCTAGAATGCTCTCTAATGGAACTATACAGGACCTAGCTTTGTATCTGGATTAGTCACTCATTGCACTGCTAAGAAGCATTTAAGCTGGCAATGTACCTGTGTGTGTGTGTGTGTGTGTGTGTGTGTGTGTGTGTGTTTCCCTTTTATGCTGGATAGAATTATACAGTATAGGTGTATCAGTCAGTGAATGATAGGTATTTGGGCTGCCCCTGATTTTAAGATACAGTTCTTTTAATAGATATAGTTTCATGTGCTTTGGGGAAATGTGCAGAAGTGGGCTTTGGATTACGTGACACATGCTTCTTTCATTTATGTTTTCAAATGTTCTGTACCATTTTGAGCTTTCATCACTATATGGTAATTCCAGTTTATCTGCACTCACCCTATTATTTAACGCTGTCAATTTTTTTTGAACCTAAGCCTAAGGTCTACAATGGTGTCTCATTGTGGTTGTAATCCCAAGAGTCCTCCAGATTCCTTTCATACATCTTGAAAAGTTTAGCCTTGATCTGACTGAGCCATCGCCTCTCCTTGTCTCCACACCCTGATATTGTCCCATGTGCCACTCTATTGGTGAATTTCTCCACTGAAATTATATTTAGCTTCTCGAAATTTTCATTTCCCTCATAGCAATTTGGCTTCCCATCAGTACTTCTGTCTCTTCATTAAATTCCATCTTTCATATCCTGAATTGACTCCTTTACTCTATTCAGCTGGTTGCCTTTGGATGGAAAATATTCACTCTGCGCTGAGTTCTTTGGACACATTTATAGTCATTCTTTGGAATCCGCTGGATGGAACTTCATCCGAGTTACTCCGGCTGGAGCTATTACTAGGGGATTAGTAGTCTTGAGAGGAGAGATGCCTTGGTTTTTATGTTCCTTTTGTTTCTGTGGTGGGCCTTGCACACCTGGAGTCTGGGTGATTGAGTGAGGTTCTTTGTTTTCTATGTCACATTTCTTTCAAGGAGAGTTAGTCCTCATTATTTCTGTGTGAGAACTATGGTGGTTCCTTCTACCCCAAGAGGGGTCATTTATGACAGTTTTCTCAACTAGCTCTTTGTGTGCTGGTAGAACATTGAGTCCACAGCCCTGTGCTACCTTGTAGCCTGACTTACCTCTGCTCTCACTCTTTAAGATCTCTGGCCCCTTTCTGGCTCACACCTAAGCTGGCCCCTCTGCTGCTGCAACTGATTTG
>NC_022032.1:7857704-7944106 GCF_000317375.1 Microtus ochrogaster
TCATCATCACTCTTGGGCTGTTCTCTGCCTTTACCATTGGGTGGTGTGGTCCCCACACCAGTGTGCCCTACCCTGGTTCACCTTCAGACAGTCCTAAAGAGTCTGAACCATTAAGCACTATAT
The DNA here is from genome assembly GCF_000317375.1 of Microtus ochrogaster. Lineage (NCBI taxonomy): Eukaryota > Metazoa > Chordata > Mammalia > Rodentia > Cricetidae > Microtus > Microtus ochrogaster. Next base: position 7,857,828 of record NC_022032.1, read on the forward strand.
TGCATAGTTTCTCATTAGCATAAAATAGTGGCCATGCATTTGCATAAAGAAGATCTGCCTCTGTTACCATTGGTCAGTCGTCTTCGCAGAGCCTGCCTGTTGATTGGCATATAAAAATACTGAGTATGGATCTCATCCGTGTAGTATATTTACTTCTACTTCTATATAATGGACCTAAGTTGCTCTAATCTTTTATTTGGAGCAGAAAAAAAAAAGTCTTATTTCATTCTTGCTTTCCCCACCTGGCACTTTTTGGTTGTCGCCACACCACTGGGGATCTCAGGTATCACCTTCCAGGGTGCCATCAATGCCAGGCTCTGTCTGAAATAGTCTTGACTTTATCCAGTGCTTAGTTGTAAGGATTGCTGTCACTGATGGCAAGGGATCTCCAGATCCATGCCTTGAGCCTCTCTTATCGCTTAGAAAACCATCCCATTGTCCCCACCCCTTTTGGGGGCCACAACAAAAGCCTGAGTGAAGCTTCCTAAGGTACATTTCACCCCACAAGCATTTCGGCAATGGGTTTCTTCATTATCCTGGAGCTGGGGAGCTCTAGCCTTGTCCCTGGGCATCCTGTGTTTGGGAAGGAAGATGGAAAGCAACCCTGGGTCACTCCGTTCTTGATTTTGTCAATAGGTAGAATTCCTATTACTTATATTTCTTCTTTCTTTCCCTCCCTCCTGTTTCCTTCCTTCTGCCTTCTTTCCTTCTTCCCTCCTTTCCTCCCTTGTTCCCTCCTTCTCTCCCTCCCTCCCTTCATTTTGACATAACCAGAGGCTGTCTCGATTGATTCTATCCCATGTGCCTTCTTTCTCATAGACTTTTATTCTCCTGCTTCAGGGAGACATTCATTCTAGCTAATCATATGTTAAGACTTTAATTTCTATGCCCCGCCATATCCTTATAGCAATGAAGATGAGAAATCTGAATTTCCTCCGATGAAAGAGGGACCATGATGTGTAGAAGCAATAGGAAAATGCTTTAAAAATCTCAGCTTAAGTTCCAGATTCAAAGACATTATTCAGCACATCCATGTCATTGGTAGTTTATTGAACCTCTGACTCTTAGGTGAATTTTAACTTCATGGACCAGTCTCTACAATGATGGATTCATTGATGGGTCTAAGTGCTAAGGTGGTTCAGAGTGATGTTCAAAATAGTACCCAGTGTGGTACACAAAGACAGCTTCCTAGGGACAGAAATGGGGGAGGAAGTCATCCTGGCATCCTGAGCTGCAGCCAGGGACCGTGTGGCCTAGAAATCTTGCAGCCATTTGGACCACAGTCAGGATGGAAGACTGAGCAGATGTCTTGGAAAAAACTAAAACTTAAAGAATTGAAGGAAAGAAGTTTTGACTTTAAAACCTTATGACAAGAAATGTTGATTCTTGACTAGCTCAGACTGGCCAGAACCTCAAATTTCCCTAACTCAGAATCTCAGTGTTGGGGTTGAGATGCTAGGCATGGACTACCTGTTTATTCTTCTTGAAAGCCAAACCTATCATTGGATATTTGTTTTGGTTTTTGTTCCTTTTTAAAATTAATTTTATTTTATTGGTGTTTTATTTATCTGTATGTATGTTTGTGTGAGGATGTTGGATCCTGGGATTACAAACAGTTGTGAGCTACCATGTGTGTCCTGGGAATTGAACCTGGGTTTTCTGTAAGATCAGTCAGTGCTCTTAGCCACCGAGTCATCTCTCCAACCTGATTTTTGTTTCTTAAGTGGTTTTATATCATTTTTAGGATTTTTTCTAGTTCCATGAATGTTATAAAGATTTTTAAGAATAATCGTATTGATTTTAGACATTACTTTTGGAGCACGGGTATGTTAGAAATATTGATTCTTGTTTTTTCTCTCTTCAATTCATTCTAAAATTTACATTGTAGAGACTTTTTCTGACTTTGATTAAATTTATTCCTGCATATGTTGTAGTATTGTAAATGAGATGGATTTCTTGATTTTAGATATTTCCCCTGGTGTCATATAGCAGTGTTATTGACTGTTAGACCCAGGAACTTTGCTGGACGTTCTTCTTGATGAGGATTTCTGTCTTTATTGCTTTGTGTTTAATCGATATTGAGTAGGATTTTGTGTTTTTTTAAACTAAGTCTTTTGTGGTCTATCATATGATCTATCCTAGAAAATGTACTTTTGAGAGGAGTGTGTAGTTAGCAGCTGTTGGAAGGAATGTTCTGGAGCTGTCAGGTTCATTTTATCTAGACTGCAATTAAGCTTGGGTAGTCTGTACACCACTGGAATATGGGGTCTTAATGCGTCTACTATGACTGTGTAAGCGTCTATTTCTCTTTAAGTGCATTCATGTGTGTTTTTTATATATTTGTGTGCCCTAGCCCTGGGTGTTTATACTGTGATTATTTTCTCTTGCTGAATTGATCTTTTTATTATTATATTGTGACTTCTGTTCCTCGTTGTAGTGCTTTAGATTTAAAGTCCACTTCATAGAAGTATGGTCACTCTGGCTCTTACTGGACTCCTTGTGTGAAGTACTGATTTCATACAGTACACCCAGCCTATACATTTCCTTAGAGGTCAAGGGAAATTTTTGTGAGCCACATTTAGTTGGTCTTACAATTTTATCCATTCATCTCTTTGTATATATTAATATAAGAAGTTAATCTACTTACTTCTGAAGTGATCTAGGCAAGGAATCACAAGTATTTTGTAATTTGGGTTGTAAATTTAATATAGTAATTTTCTCATGGTACCAGTGGTTCATGTTTATTATTTTGACTCAAATGTAGCACGATTAATAAAAGCTCAGGAACAGATATTGGGGTTCAACCTGAAGGTCAGAAAAGCAAAATAGCCAGTCACTGGCTCTTACCTCTACCTCAGTATGAAATGGCAAGCCTGTCTCCAGGAATCTCAGAATGAGACTGCGTCTGAGAGTCGTCTCCACCCATTTTAAAATCCGTTATAGTGCTGGGATTACAGGTATGCACCACCACTGCCTGGTTTCTATGGCAAACTAGTGTGGGTACCGGGACAAAAGGTGTGTGTCACAACTGCCTGGTCTGCAAGGCTGACCAGTGGGGCTATTTTGCTCTCTGATCTTCAGGCAAGCTTTATTTATTAAAATACAAATGAACCATGACTACATTTTCCCAATAGATATGAAGAGATTTACATGAACATCTTGATTACAGAAAAATATTCTTAAATTTGTGCAGCATAATGTTACAATGATCATGAACATTGTAGCAAAGATAATGAAGGAGAAAATACTAATAAAACATTTTATATTTGGGCTTCAATTCTCACATTTTAACATTTTATTCTTTTGGTGGTGAAATCTGAATCCAGGGGCTTGTAAATGAAGGCAAGTCCTCTATTATCGACTTCATTCCTGACCCCACACTTAAAATTATTGAGGCCCCATCTTCTGTGCTATATGAGATATATTAATGTAGTTACTTATTTTTATTTTTGTTCTTCATGCTAAAGATATGAGTGGTTTATGCTTCACATTTCTGTTAAGACATTTTGAATTATTCCGTTATTATTAAATGTGAGTTTGCTAATTTTCTGAGAACTTGCCATAATGCTATCCAGAGCAGCTGCACCAGTTTGCACTCCCACCAGCAATGGAGTGTATTCCCTTTATCCCACATCCTCTCCAGCATAAGTTGTCATCAGTGTTTTTGATTTGGCCACTCTTACAGGTCTAAGATGGAATCTCAGAGTTGTTTTGCATTTCTCTGATGTCTAAGGATATTGAGAATTTCCTTAAGTGTCTTTCAGTCATTTAGGATTCCTCTGTTGAGAGTTCTCTGTTTAGATCTGTACTCCATTTTTTAAAAATTGGATTTTTTTTTGATGACCAATTTCTTGAATTCTTTGTATATTTTAGAGATCAGTCCTCTGTCCAATGTGGGGTTGGTGAAGATCTTTTCCCATTCTGTAGGCTGCTATTTTGTCTTGTTGACCTTGTCCTTTGCTTTACACATTTAGACATAAAGCAAAGAAAAATCATCCTACAATTCACAATCCAGAGAACCTATACAGAAAAAAGGAGTCTAAGAGAGACATATGTGGATCTAATCTACATGGGAAGTAGAAAAATATATAGCTCAATAAAAAGAGAAGAATATATAGCTCAATAAAAACATTTTTTTAAAAAAGTAGGTTTGCCTCTGTTTTCCCTTTACCTTTGTGTCTTTGAAGAACTACCTTTAGAATTTCTGATGGCCTGGATCTAGTAGAGATAGATTCTCTCGGCTTTTGTCTGGAAATGTCTTTGTCTCTCCAACATGAACTATAGCATTCTTGGTTAGCCTTTTCACTTTTTTTTAGTGCTCTGAAGATTCTGTGCTATTTTTTCTTGCCATGGAATGTTCCTGCAAATTACTGTACTCTAAGCAAATTAAATCTCTCAGACAGTATTTGTTGCTCACGCTCCTCTCTTTCCCCCTTCCTTCCCCTCCATCCCCCCCTTTCCCTCCCCCCACTCTTCCCTTCTTCCCTCCCCTCACTCTCTCTTTCTATGTATTTAGTTATTTTTGTGCACACATTAGAGATCAGAGTTTGATCTTCTTGTGGCTACATATTAGTATCTTCTCTAGATTTAAGAAGCATACAGATATCTAATTGTATCGAGAAACTTTTAAAAGTTTTTGTGGAGTTTATTAATTCTCCTATTTAATTATTCTGCTCTTGATGCTCTCTATTACACTCAAACTTTCACTTAGTTTATTTTTCAGCTCAAAGATTTTTGTTTTTCATTTCTATCTCTTAAGTTTCTATGAGCTTATTGAGTCATTATGTGTTCTTCTTGAAGCTTTTTGAGTTTCCTTGGGTTAAGCTGTTGCATATCCATATGAGAACTCATCCATGCTCATTACTCTATGATCAATTTTTAGTGGCTACTAGATAATAATTTTGACTATTAGATAATAATTTCATGAAAGCTCTTATGCTTGCTGTTTTGTGACACCATTGGAACATTCAGGACTTAAGTATTATACACCGTCTAACTTCATTTATGCTTGCGTTTTGGAAGTTAGAAACAAACTGCCAATTTTCTGGGCCATCGGTCACTTCTGCCATTTTAGCACTGCAGATGATGTTTTCAGCCCGATGGCTGTAACTTCAGTTTTAGTTAGCAGTGATGATGGTCGAACATGAGTGTCTCCTTGTGGTGACACACGAGCATCTACTCAGAGCCGGGACTTGTCCAGACCATCCACATGTGAGTTGAGGATAGATGATCATATCGCCTGAGGTTGGCTGTAGACACATGATGCTAACGAGGGTTGTGCCTGATTTTTATAGCTGTAGGATTCATGCAATCCAAGATACAATATACCTCAGGCCCACTCTAACACTGGCCATGATATAAAATAAGCCCTGGGTCTACTCCACTGATATGTAAGTCTTTATATGATGATGGAAAGGTCTGGAAGTTGTGTCTGTAAGCTCTGGTTGTGCTTGATGATTTTTTAAAAAAAAATAAATCCATTCTACGTGATCCTCATGAGCACAGGGGAAACTCCAGTTAATGACTGGTACTAAATCTCATATCATCAGGGTTGGCGCCAAGCTTCATGGCAAAGGCCGTGGGGCAGCTATCCTTTCTTTTTCCCTAGTGGAAGAAGTTTTGCTCCCTCTGCTGTCTGCTTTCACGACCCCATCCCTAAACTCAGTCCTAATCAGGTTCCAGAGGCTTAGTCCATAGTCACTGGCCAAGAGGCAGGCAGCAGTCATGGGGTTCTGTTTGGCCCTCGCTGTAGCAAGCCAGATCCTGGGACTCAAGTTTAAAGACTAGATTTAATTCCTTTCCATCCCTAAAGCAAGAACTAGTTCTCTCTACATCATATTGCTTATAGTTAGAGAAAGGATGACATCGTGTAGTGGCATTTCAACTGTATTTTAATAAATAAAGACTGCCTGAAGATCTGAAAGTAAGGTCAGCCTTACAGACCAGGTTATGGTAACACACAACTTTAAGCTCAGTAGCCACAATGACACACACGTTTAATTTCAGCAGCCATAATAATACACACCTTTAATCTCAGTAGCCACACTAGTTGCTATAGAAACCAGGCAGTGCATGCCTTTAGTGATGGTGGCACATGTCTTCAATTCCAGCCCTAAAGAGAAATATAAGATGGGGAAGACCACTCTCAGACACAGTCTCCTTCTGAGATTCCAGAAGGCAGGATCGCCATTTCAGACTGAGGTCGAGGAAAGAGCCAGTAGCTGGCTGTTTTGCTTTTCAGATCTTCAAGTTGAACCCCAATTTCTCTGAGTTTTTATTAATCGTGCTTCAGCATAGGCAGCTCTTTCCTCCTCCCACTTTTGTTACAGTTTCTTGCTTTTTTCCTCTACTGACTGAAACCAGGCAATGTGGGCCCCTACTTGGTAGCTGGGTGCTTGATTGGCTGCTTAGATCAGGGTGTCAGAGATGATGGCTGGAGGGTCTTCCTCAGTTGTCTCTGTGCCCTATCGTGCTCATTAATGTTTACTGAGTGTGTTGCTTTCTAGAATGTGCACTTAGGAGAACAGAGCTCATGTTCTCATGCTTCCCATACTCTCATGAAAGAGCAGAAAGTAACTTAAAAGTTACTAAGATAATAACCCTAATTTGTGTATTGTTCTAAGGTGAGATACATGTTCTAAATAATGAGAATATTAATTAAGGAGCAGCAAAGGAATTGAACCAAGACTGGCATATAAATGAGGGCTTATTGAAGAGAATATTTCAAACAAATTGTTGGAAATATTTCAATATGCATTTCGATTTTTATAACATTTCACTTTAAAATTGTGTGTGGTTAGCACTAGCCACACAGTTATATTAGCCGTATATAATAGGTAATAGATAGTCATCTCAATAGATCATATAAATCTTTTAGTAAGATTCAACTCTTACTAATAAGACCTGTATATTTCTGATTTGGGTTGTTCTTAAGCATTTTTAGCTTAATTATTTTTCTTATTTTTCTTTTCCAGTGTTTTTCCTATATTATAGGACATTATTCTCCTGTGTGCACATGTACATGAACACGCATGTACACCCACACATTTCTATCTATTGTATAAGCTCTCATGTTTGCATTGTTTCTCAGGTTAATTTTGTCCAGTAAGCATTATTTATGCATAAAGAAGTCTATGTCTTCTCTAAATATCTATTTTACTAATTTTATATCTCTACATGTGTGTGTCTGTATGAGTGGACAGAGGACTGTGTGAGTACTGGTGGAGATCAGGAGATGCCCTGGGTCCCTGGGCACTGGACAACCATTGACATGAATGCTATGATTCAAATCAAGTCTTACACAGGAGCAGCAAACATCCTTACCATTTAGTCATCTCTCCAGCCGAGGAAATCTATGTCATATTTTATTGTATTGCTTCGGAATTCAAGTATATGGCTGAATTAATAGTACCAATGGCATAAATGCTGCCTCTACTACTGGAAATAATTTGGAGACATCACAGGGCTTTATAATTGGGTAGTGCTCCTGTCTGGATCCTTCCATTATGTCATCATTTTTCTGCCTAATGTGCTTTTGTTATTCTCAAGATTGACTGCGGAACTTTAGGACATGTTTCTTAGCATCGGTTGAGGTACCCATATGGTTCTACTTTCAAGTTCACTGAAGTTACATGTTACTAACGTGTAAGCATGTGTTCAGCCATCTGTGCCTTCGACAGAAGCTCCCCTTTCTCATGAAGTATCACTCCATGTCTGTGGAAAGTGTCCAGGACCCTTAGTTTTGAAAAGCCATGACTGAGTTTGAGCATTCTGCTTGTATTTGACTATTGTGCCATTTAGTTCTCATTAACACATCATGACTACATCTATCGTCACAAAGTAGCTGTTAGAATTACCCAAAATGGTAAAAGACTTATATACAAAACAATGGAAATCATAGACCTAATGTAGTTCATTGAATTCCTCCTTTGTGCAGATATCTTTAAGTCCCACAGCACTGGAGACACCCAGCGAACAGATGAGGAAACTAGTCCTTAATGCTGTGTATTTCTTTCCCCTTTGATGGTGTCAGATATAGAAATGCTACATAGAGTTGTTAGACAGTTTGGAGATCCTAACCCATCATTTTTGGTTAGTAGCTCTGACTACTTCCTCAAGATGAAAGCCTGTTTTGATGGTTGGAAAATTAAAATGGCCAATGGGGATGGTATTTTAAAGGTTATCCACTAGATGGCATCATGAGCCTATCAGAATTGCTTGAACTGGGTATTTAATCACCAGTTAAATACTAATTAATTAAAGATGTTGGTAAATGAACATCACTGGAAAGATCAGTACCTGAGAAAGCTGGGGTGCCTGCTCCACTTTTTTGGCACGTGTTAAAGGTAGTACCAAGAGTAATAATCGTGCTAAAGGTAGCAACCGCAAAAGCTAAGGACAGCGTTGTTGGGTCCTCACGTGACTAACTGTGCTAGAGCAAAAGCAAAGATTATAGTCTTATAATAAAATATCAATAATATCTTATATACATAACTAAACATTCTTTTTACTCAACCACATTACACATCCTCTTCATAAGCAATTCCAGGAGAAAGGAAGCTGGATAGGATAGCAATGCTTAAATCATTTTAGGTTTAACTGATAGTTGTCATATTTGGTCATCTTTTGGGGATGACTGTTGGTGGTAAAAACACTGGCATAGAATTTAGGGAGTAAGAATAGATCCAGGTGCTCCTAATTCTTTCAATACTAACTGATCCTAGAGCCCAGACAGTTCAATGGCTTCCACTTACGCACCTCCCACTATGAGTTGTGCTGCTATATTAGGATGTGCACTGTAGGGGTTGTATATTAAATGCATCATTGAACTTAACATAATCTTAATACATAGGAGAGTTTTCCATGTCATTCAAAGAACATCTGTATATTGAAAATGTTCCCTTCATTTAGTTCCTTGAGAAAGAACACACCCAAGTGAGCAGCTTGCATATAGTCATTCTGTGTATATTCTGATTATCAATGACTTGAAATGATTGATGGCACAATAGCTTTCAAAGGAAACTCCTCACAACTGGGAAATGAGTAGACTTTTTGTTAGTAATTATTTAATGATTTTTATAAATGTGCATGTCTGATAAAGAACAAAAATCACCTTCAAATGGCCAGCAAGTTTTGGGCAAGAACAAGAATAGAAATCCCTAAGACAGAACATTATCTAAAGTAAAAACTTCAAGAAATTAAGGATAAGGAAGAGAATTAAGAAAGCTGCCCTGTGTTAAATTTTTAGTTTCCAGCATTATTTCTGTTTGTGTAATTCAATCCTCTCTGTTAGTTAGTAAACGGACAAGGCTGAAGTCATTGAAGTCAGGCCACTCTTTTGGAATCAAAGGTCAAGTAGAACATTCACCGTCAGGTTGCCTAGTTTTCAAGTGTTGAGTCATGCTGGCTAAAGGGCAGGGGTACGAATGGTAGGAGAGATGGATTCACACCTCACCCGGGTCATGTGAGCGGCAATCAGTTCATTCTGGCACTGGAGAGCTCTCTTGGTGTCTGAGTCAGAATTCCGAACCAATGGGAACAAGGGAAATTCAAGCTGCCCCCTTTAATTCAGGAGGAGAAAAATGTGTGGAATGTTATTTGACTCACTGTGACCTCAATTCAGACAACATGCCCAGGCAGGTGAGGCCGCCTCTAGCATCCAGTAGCTGGAAGCACCAACGGTACCTTGCAGTTCTAACATTTCAAACACAGAAGCACTTGCCATGAGAAAAGAGTCTCCCCGGAGCTGATGAGGATTTCAGACAATGAGATTCATTTAAAAAACAAATCACCCACATAGCAGGGTATGTGATATCAAATAACATCTCTTCCAAAAAGTGACAAACCTTGTCTTTGAGAACAGTTTTTGACTTTTGTCAACAGGCCAAATACAGGTAGCTTGGAAGGAACAAAGGATGACTTTAGAAGTCTGAAGAACTAGAATAGTGAACACTACTTTTTTTTTTTTTTGTTTCCGCACTTTCCCTGACTGTGGTAAGGGCAGGTTGAGGTGGAGAGCTGTTATGATTTGGTAATGTATGTGTCCTCTCATTAAAGGAACAAAATGTGACAACTTACACACTCCACTTGGTGGACTTTGGAAGGACCTGGCACACCATGTCTGGATATACCCACTTGAGGATGCCCAGATCTAAGAGCTGGGTTTTAGTTACTTTCTGTTACAAGTGTTTCAAAAATCACTTGAATTTATACTATTGATACTGAACCTATAATTTCATGCTATTTTCTTCAAAAATAACCTAATGCTCTATCTAATCTAATATATGGAATAATTTTACTAAAGTGAAATTCATCTCATTTGTGATAATGGGATTTGGCTTACAGTAAACACGAGAAAGGACTAAAAGGAAATCCATGTTACACTAAAGCCAAGTATGAAGAATTGACTCAATAAGTTCTCCATCTTCTTCAGTTCTAGGATTATGTTATTTGGACCAATAATGCAAGATAAGAGACTTAGACAGACAGGTAAGATAATTTTACAGGTAAAATTTCACGTCTTGACTTGGAAGCGTATAGCAGTTTCTAGAGACAGCTGGGTGGAAAGCCTATGGCGTCTGCTTTTACTCCATCAGTAGCGAGTCACCGCCATTACTGCTCTTGAATTTCCAGTGAAGCTGTGATCACAGACGAGAGTATAAGTCACTACCAGAATATTAAAATATATCTTAGGAGAACAAGAGGACATCTGGAGAGATGTAGACTGGAAAGAGCCTGAGTGTGGGAAACAGCCCCAGCTTTGCCTTCGGGAAGCTCATGACCTACTCGGGCTCCAGTTTCCCTGGTCATACGAGATACAGTCACATCAAAGTCTTAGAGGTCTTAGAGGCAGAGAATTTCCACCCAGCCTGTTGAGTGGGATCACAGGGGGCTTTGAAGAAGATTAGGTCCTTGAAGTAAGGCATGGTTGAATCCTCAGGGCTTATCATAGGACAGACCTTAACTAAAAGAGGTCAGGCTTATCAAATAGTAACTCTGAATGGGAAAGTAAAATTTGGATTTTTGAGAAATCATGAATAAAATGTTTGCGTGAATATATTCCGAGTATTTATTTGACAACCCTAGACATATTAGGAAGTTGATATTTATTTGTAGGAAAAATGATCCAGACCCCATGGTGGGAATTTTAGTATAGAGTGTAAAGTGGGGGTGGTGGGGTAGTGGGGGGGGGGTAATATGTTTTATTGTTTGCCTTCCTTCCTTTCCCCCAATCTGTATCAGTTTGAACTGAAACTTATTTTTATCATCTGGCTGGAACTCTTAGATCATGAAATACCTAGTGCTGTAAGGAGATCTCAGTTAAAACAGCTTAAAGCAAAAGGAAGTATAGGGCTTACTCAACAGAAGGTCTGCAGCAAAGGACTCATAAAAGACTCACGGTTTCCCTTTACTCTTCTGTTGGAACATCTTCAAGATGTTGGTTTCTGCTTTTAGAATTTGTCATTTATTATTATTATTTTTTTGGTTCTGAAATGGCTAGATTAGGCATTCCTATATATGTTTCCAAATGAAAGGCAGACACATCTGCCTGTCTTTCTGAAGGGAAGAAATGTCTTTCCCAGGTATTTCTTCCCTAGTGGTCTCTGAGAAATCATTAGGCTGAACCATATTACGTGGCCACACCCTAGTAGAGAGAGGCTGCATACAGAAGTTTCAATGTTTTTGTCTGTTGGAGGAGGCAGCTTTGATAAGTTTTGGAAGAAGCATAGGGAAATTGTTGTGAGAACATGGGTGTCACAGCTGTCATTTTCAGCAAAGACTTCCTTTCTTGATGAGTAGTATCAACCATGATACTTGAAAAAGTAAGCAATGTTTTCTTTTCTCTCTTTGGGGGAGGATACACTTCTTCTGAAGGACATTGTACACTGGATGCTCATCAAAATAGGAAGAGGTCCATGTCAACCTTCACATAGCCCTTTGCCATGCTATGATATTATTAGAATGAGTAGAGATAGAAAGAGACAAGTGTGAACATTGTTCACCCAGAATAGGGCAGAAGAGCTGGGAAGACAGCCCGGTTGACAAGGAAAGAGGCTTAAGTCCAGTCTTCAGAACCCATGTGAAGTACTCAGGCAAGGTGGCTCACACCTATAATTCCATCCCTAGCAGGTGGAAACAGGGGGATCCCTGGGGCTTGTTGGCCAGTCAGGCTAGTCTACCATGTGACTCGTAGGCCAATCAGAGTCGCCGTTTTAGAAAGCATGTAGATGGCACTTGAGGTATAACATGCACACATGGACACACAAACACACAAAGAGTAAGACACAATCCTACCTAGGGTGTACACAGAAATGTCAACAAAAGCTGGTAGGATCATTTTGTGGGGAGGCTTTTCCCCTGTCGGGATTCATCCCAATGTTGTGGCATTCCTAAGTACACCATTGGCAGAAAGGTGGTAACAGAGATAACTTTCCTTTGATATCAATGACTTCTCAGGTGTGCCACACGCTTGCTTTCACCTCCGGCTTCTGTGATGAGGGGAAGCAGGGCAGTGTGTGGGGAATGCCTAGTTAGTCTCATGACCCATGAAACAGCCCTGACCTGATCCTCACCTGGTTCGGCATGCCTTTATTTATCATGTAACAGGGCATGCATGCTCTGTCAAAGCGCTCTGAAAATACAAGTAGCCAAGCCTATTCCTGAAAGCCTATCTGAAATTCCAGGTGGCATACCAAGTGTGTCTACAGTGTCATATGTGGAGAGCAAGTGGTGAACAGCTTTGGTACGCTAGACACAATGTTGTGTATCCTACATCTTGGATTTATTTATTTTTAAACAACTTACTGAGTTATTTATTTTTAGGCTATTCATTCAGGGTCTTAGAATCTAATGGACACCAGCAACATAAGAATTATTGCCAAAGACTGTGTCTGTAAGGGAACACATGTAGATGTTTTGCAAATGCTTGATAGATGTACACCTCCCTGCTTAGGCTGTATCTCTGTCTACTAAAACAAAATTTCTGTTTCAGCTTGAATTTTTAAACCTGATTCTTATACCCCAAACAGAGGTTATAATTATTAGTGAGCTAGCTAATCAGATACTAAAAATCAGTTGCCTATTTTCTGCTGCCCCTGGCAAGGAGAGATACATTCTTTGCAATTGCCATTGTACATTCCAAATATGTTCTCCGGGAGAGTGGTCAACCTTCCCTCCCTCCTTTGGGTGATAATGATACAACAGTGGAGATCAAGTCTCTGCATATATAGGAGCTAAGCAGTGCCTACTACAGCAACCCCTGGGGAATGAGAGCAGGTCCGCCTTTGGTCCTTCAATGGAAGAAGGGCCAGCTTGCGGGGACACAAGACTTTTGAGCTGTCCTAACCTAACCCAGTAAACTTAAAATGTAGCACGGAATATACCAGATATCTTGAACTATGTACTTGCTCTCGAGGAACTATGAAGTTCACAGGAGGGGTGCAGCAGTCCCTGGAACTGAAGGGTTGGGTGCGGAGGAAGTCCAGCTCAGAGTATGATGAAGAAATCAAAGTGATGGACTGTGGTCAGCTGTGGAATAAAAGGTGTGGAGGAAAGGATTTAGAGGTGAAGATTAGACTGCAAAAAATGCTACATGGAAATTCTCTTTCTAGATGTGTGTTTTCATTTTAATTTCTTTCATGGTAGAAAAGTCACTTGATCTTGTGTTCAAAAATTAGATACCATTATATATTCAATAACTGTTGGCTGAAAATTGTGTATATGCTTCTAGACAAGATCGGAGTGAGTTAGAACTGCAATGGGGACATAGGATGGGAAGCCACCGGAAAGGAGAGAAATGAGAACAGACATTGATGTGTTCATTCTTTCCCTTCACTCTAGCAGTCAGGGCCAAAGCCTTTAAAAGAATCTTGCTCACTTAAAGAAAAAACTTTGTCTCTTTCCACAGTTAATGATGGGCAAAGAACCTGTGAGAAACATGTTTTTCAATAGAACCATACTTAGAAAGTATGCTGTTGTTCTTTAAATAAAAAAAAAAGCTGAGGCTAATAGCTTAGATTTCATATTACAAGAGTGTCTAAAAAGCTCAGCATACCCTCCAGGACTGCATTTTTTACTAACCTTTACTCAGAAAACTGTATGTTAAAGTCTAACCTGACTTAGAGGAAAACTTCCAGGGATGATTCTCTGGTTGGGGGATTTGTTTACCTCTCTCATCATTTCTGTTGTTCCCCAGCTCTTGGCTGAGACAAATTCTGTGTGAATTCAGATCTGAGCAGGGTACCAAATCCCTCAAACTTACTAGCATTTCCTACAGTCGCAAGCCAGGCATCCACAGGGCAGGCCTGCCAGTCCTTGCCGCTGGTGACCTGTGAAGGCAGACAATTCAATCTGATCATGAGTTTCCTAGTCATTCTGTTGGGAGAAATTTCCCTATGGCTTGATGATCCTTGAGAATGTGGAAATTAGACGCCCTGTCTGGTTTAGTGAAGGGGTCACACTGGTATGCAGAACTGGTATGTGAAGCCAGGAAGAGGCTAACTCAAAACTGGACACTGGATTACCCTAGTATTCAGAAAACATGGAAAGATTTTACAGGGATCATTCCAGGGTTGCTCTTGTAAAGAAAAATATATATTCCAAATGAAACATTAACACAAATACCTGGTAAAGACTGGTTTTCGTTTGACATCCTTCTAGCAGTCTTTAAGTCTGTTTACCAAAACCACAACCAGGAATCCTGTGTGACAGGATGGTAAGGGCCATTCAGTCCAACATGCCTTGACTGTTACATCATCTCCCCTGAGCACATGCAGATACCTTAGTGTTCTTCCAAAGGTTCCTTTTGCTCTTGGTTGTCCAACCTCATCCCACTAAGTTTCCCAGTTGGTGTGTGAGTCACTCACTCTCTTTGCTCCTTATATATTGGGAGTGATTCTTTGCCATTTATGAAATGGAAACCTTAGGGCTTGCTTTCCTTTTATAGTAAGACTTTGTAGACAACTAACTTACTTTCTCTGCGTGCCTTAAAGTAAGCCATCTCATATCTCCTGAGGATCATGGGGAAAGGCTTTGTTATCTTTCTTCAGGAATGGTCTTCTCCAAGTTTTAAGTCTGGTGTCTCATTCTCCATGTTTGGTTGTTTTTGTTTTCCTGAGATAGAGTCTCAGATAGCTCAAGCTGACCTCAAACTCACTATGTATTCAGTATTCACCTTGAACTCCTGAACTTCCTGCCTTCACCTCCTGGGTACTGAAATTACAGGCATCCACCATCATATAAACTCCATCTGTACATAAACTGTACCATTAAGAATTTGATCTGTGCTTGTATCATTTCTATCCTGATTTTTTTCTCTGATGTGTTTTGTACATTTTCGGATCATACATTTTCAATAAAATACAAAGGTCTCACAGTGTTCACTAATGGAGTTTTATGTGTATACATGGTATATATAATGAAATCATTTTTAACTTCATATAGCTGTGCAGGTAGCTTCTGGTTTGTAATGCTTCTAGAAACCTGACAATATTATCTGGAGACTTCTCATTACACTTCTGAAACAGATGAGAACTAATAGGAATTAAATATGCTAGAATCATATTCAGTAACATTTAAATTTTCCATTGCTTTAGTTGATAAACAATACCTACTGCCCTTCAGTGGGAGGTAGAGCTTGACAAAACTGCCAGTCCCACTGAGGTGCCCTTTCTCTGACTCAGCCAATATGGATGAGACTTAAGAGCAACAGGACTTAAGGCCTACAGCAATATTTGCCACATACTAGTCAAAAGACTATTGGGTATATATATACATTCTGTTTGCTGGAAGGATGTAGGCAGAGGCTGCTTGTTCATTTCTAGCTGTCCAGACCTGAAATAATCACATAGAAACTATATTAAGTACAATACTGCTTGGCCAATAGCTTAGGCATCTTTCTAGCTAGCTCTTATATCTTAAATTAAACAATTTCCTTTTCCATGAAGTAGGAAACTTGAAAGACTCTTTTGCCTCTATTGGCAGTTTATCAATCACTTTCTCTGTATCCTGCAGAATGTCTGGCAGACTCTTTCATGAAGCAGAAACCCCAAAGGACTGTCTTACTGTCTTTAGGCAAGTTTAGCAGTCATTTTTCTGTGGTTCCTGCATGTCCAGTTCATACAGTATACCATCAAGCAGTCTGGGCAAGAGAAGTTTCTTGCCCAAATGTCTAACAAACTCCATGAGGAGCCTCTTTGATACCCATCATCCTATTGAAGTAGAAGGTGAGATCTTCCTTTGGGGTTTCTTCTACATGAATGTGTCTGCCAGACATTCTGCAGGACACCGAAGAAAGTGACTGACAAAATGCTAATATAGGTGGAACTGTCTTTGAAATTTCCTGCTTCATGGAAAAGTCTGCTGGATACTACGGGTCAGTAGTATTGAAGATGGGTGCCCAAATGTTACAGAAGAACTTTGGGTGACTGTCCAGGCAGTGAAATGTCTCTGTCAATTCTAGAGTTTTGGAAGTTGCTTACAATGCACTTCCTGTTTACTTAGGTAATATTATATCCTTCTGGGGTGTTTGATGGAGTTGAAGAATAGATAGTTACAGTTTTCCTTAGTTATGATAAAGATTAAATAGATATAAATATTGTGACTCTAATTTTTGCTTGATACCTGTTTTGTTATATGTAATCTTGCTATGTTAAAGTTAAAACCTTCCTTTTTATTTAGACAGAAAAGAGGAGGTGATGTGGAATTACCCTCTGTATGTTATAAATATGTTTTATTGCCATTGGCTAGTAAAGAAGCTGCTTTCAGCCAATGGCTTAACAGAATATAGCCAGGCTGGAAGAGATATAACAAGAGAGTAGGTGGTGTGAAAGAGAAGCCATGGAGCCGACAAGGGAGACAGGCCACAACTTCATGGTGATAAACAAATTAATGGAGGTGGGCTAGTTTAGGACATAAGAACTAGCTAGAAATATGCTTAAGGTATTGGCCAAACAATTTGCAAATAATATAGTTTCTGTGTGATTATTTTAGGTCTGGACAGCTGAGAAAGAATGAACAGCCTCTGCCAACATACATACAAGGCAACGGGGTAGTTAACTTTGCATTATTTTGACAAAGTAATTGACAGGAAAAAAAGGAGTATAGATTTATTTTGCTCACCATTTCAAAAAAGCTCAATCCATGGTTACTAAACTTGAACATCAGAAGTATATCATGATGGGGAAGCTTGAGGCAGAGGAGAGCAGTTGGTTTTTTGACCTACAAGAAAGCAGAATGAAGGGGAAGAGGCTGGTCCTCTGATGGTCCTTCCCTGACATTCCATGTGGGCCTAAGCCCATGAAATGCTGTTGTCTACATTAGGCTGGGTCTTCCTGTCTCAGTCATTCCTTTGTGTACATGCCCGCCAGACATACCAGAGGTGTGTCTTACTTCTCTTTGTGCTTCCAAGTCCAGTCAAGTACATAACAAAGATCAGCTATCCCAGGCTGCTTTGAGAGAAAAGACATATTGAGCCGAGATACAGATGTTTGCTGCTGTAGCAGAACCTGGAGATTCTGTACTAGTTAGAAGTGGTCTTTTTGCCTGCCATTGTTTGAAGCTTAGAACACTAGGTGGCATGGGATGCAGAAGGGAAGGAAAGACAAGATGGCATGAAATGCCGGATGGAAGGGAAAGGACAACAGATGGGGATAGATCTCCCCTTACATGAGCCTGGGAAGGGAATTTGTGTTATTTAGAAAAACTTGGGTCCCGATTCCAGAGATTAGTTTGTGAGCTCACAATAGTTTACTTTGCTTTAGAAATCAGCTTGAGCGAAATATTCCTGGTGAGTGATTTGCTGCTTTCATGTGATACGCACAGCTCTGCATGTGTCTATGAGATCACTGCTACAGCAAACTTAAGACTGTTCTTAAACCCCTAGGGGTTTGTTCTTGACTCCAGTCTATTGCTATTCATGTCTTTGCTTTGAACCACAGAATGGCTTTTCTGTCGTAACCTTATTGTATTCAGTAAGATTTTATAGAAATGGGACCACAGTCTTCACTTCTTTCTTTCTCTCTTTCTCTCTTTCTCTCTCTCTCTCTCTCTCTCTCTCTCTCTCTTTCTTTCTTTCTTTCTTTCTTTCTTTCTTTCTGCTTTTTTCGAGGCAGAGTTTCTCTGTGTTGTTTTAGAGCCTGTCCTAGAACTAGCTCTTGTAGACCAGGCTGGCCTTGAACTTACAGAGTTCCACCTGCCTCTGCCTCCTGAGTGCTGGGAATAAAGGTATGTGCCACCACCGCCTGGCTGCTTCAGGTTTCTTAAACTAAACATAAAATGATCTTGGTGGTAGTTCATTTTATTTTATATATTAGAAACTTGTTTCTTTTTGTTATCTAACAATTCCACTGTTTATCTATTACCTGTTGGAGCATCTGGATTACTTCCATTTTTTGCTAATTGTGCATAAAATTGCTATGGAGTGTTTCCAGGTTCTGTTATTGTGCATAGAGCTAATATAAATATTTGTGTACAAGTCATTGCATGAACATATGTTTCTGTTTCTTTTGTATAAATACTTAGAATGGAATGTCTGGATCATATGCTTTAACTTTTTAAGAAACCAAAAGTTTCTTTTAAGTGATTATGCCATATTCCATTCCAGCAAGGTTCCTGTTACCTAGCATCCTCATTAGCATTTTGTAATTCCCATCATTTTAATTATGGCCATTCTAATGGATATTCATGACTTTTCATTATAGTTTTAATTCCCACTTTGCTGATGAATATATTTCTAGGCCATCTCTTGCCTACATTTTGAGGTATCTGTTCAAGCTCATCATTATTTTTATTGTATTTTCTCTCCTCTTTCTCCTCACTTTCCTTCCTTTTTTTTTTTTGTGGTTTATTTGAGACAGAGTCTCACATAGTCCAAGCTGGTCTCAAACTCATAGAACTAAAGGTGACCAGTCTCTGCCTCCTGAGTGCTGGAATTCTAGACATGCACCACCAGGCTTAGCTAGGTTCATTGCTTTCTTATCAATTCTGAATGTGGGTTCTTTGTTGAGTATGTCCATTGTGAGCACCTTTTTTTTTTATACTTTGCTGGATGTTCATGCTTAACAATGTGTTTTAAAAAGGAAAACTAATTTTGGTACACCCTATATGTAATTTCCTTTGGCATTTCTTTTTTTGGGGGGGTCCTATTCCAGATGTCTTGACAAAACCTAGTATCAATAGAACCTCATCCTTGTTTTCTTTTCTCTAGAAACTTTATTGCTTATACTTGTATTTAGGTCTGTGATAATTTGGAGGTGATATTTTTAGTATTTTGAGATATGAAAGATTTTCTTTAAAAAATATGTGGCTATCAAAAATCATTCCATGCTATGGTTTGAATGTGGTATGTTCTCTCTGAAACTCATGTTGACATTTAATCCCTATTGCAGGACATAAAAAGGCTGTAAACTTAAAGTTTTGTGTTTAGAGGTAAGGCCTTTGCAGTGTGCTTAGATTCAACAAGGTCAGAAAGGTAGAACTTTGGCTCTGGTGGCTCCCGAAAAAGAATGGGGGATGCCAGTTGAAGATATACACATGGGTTCTCTGTCGTTCACCCTGAGATTTCTTCACTGTCTTGATACTCTACCAACCAGAAGGCCATCATAAGATGAGGTCCCTTGACCTAAAACCTCTTGAACTGTGAGTTCAGGCATTTAATCTCATCTGTGGCAATGTGTTATTTTGGGTGGGAGGTCTCTGTCTATGTGTTTCTTTTACTGGTTAATGAATAAAGAACTGGCTTGACCTATAGCATGGGAGGAGGAGGGCAGAGTCAGGGAGCTGCTATGGAGCCACCACCAGAGATAGAGGCCGGTTGGAACTTTAGCTGGTAAGCCACAGCCACGCGGCAATATACAGAATAACAGAGATGGGTTAGTTTAGAATATGAGTTTAGCCAGAAATACGCTTAAGCTATTGGCCAAACAGTATTGCAAATAATATGGTTTTCTGAGTGGTTACTTCGTGGCTGGGGGGCCAAGACAAACAATCAACCCTTCCCCCAACAGTTATTAGCAACAGAAGTTGGTCTAATGCATTCTGGAGTCTCCCACTCTCCTTGCCATGCTTGCTCAATGTCATGGACTAAAGAAGTATGCCTGTTTCTGGCCTCTGTTCAGGGGCTTTCGCCCAGCAGGGCGACATCATCCTGATTACTATGGATGTCATCTTGATTGCTATAGATAGCATGAGTTTTCCATCTTTCTTCTTTTTCAAATTTGTTTTGGCTTTTCCAGATCCGTCAAATCTATAAGGGAATTTTTGAATCATCATGTCAGCTTCAGTGACGAGGCCTCTGCTGAAATTTGACGGGGCTTGCTCTGAATGCACACATCAATTCGGGTAGAACTGACATCAGAACAGTGGAATCATTCAATGAACTTATGAACTTCCAATGAACTACGAACTTTGAACATGTTTTCTTTTAACTGTTCATAGGATTCTTCCTTAGTTCCTCTCAGCAATGCTCTCGAGTTTTCCTTGAGAGCTGTCCTATGTCCTTTATTATGTGTGCTCAAAGGGTGCTGTCACTTTTAGGTGCTTCTACAAACAGGAGTTTAAATTCTAATTTTCCAATATTTAGTACTAGCATACAAAACAAAATTGAAGCATTAAGTTTCACATTAATTTTTATAGTTGTGTTGATTCCTTTAGAATTACCTACATAGATTCTCATGCCATCTATAAGTAGAATTCAGTTTTCTTCCTTTACTTCTGATGTTATTTTTCTTTCACTTGTTTCTTCTTTCAATGTTAGTTTTTGCTCTTGTTTATAAGGGGTGGATTGATGGCCCACAGTACACGAAAATCTTTATATTGGAGTGACAGGAAGAAGAGAAAAGGGGCATAGAGAATCCATAAGAGAAAGTAGGTGTATCTGATGTTTTTGAATAGAAGTTTGTATTGACTTTTAAAGGAAATTTCTTAAAAGATTTAGCAGATATCTTAAACTGCTGCTCTTTGAAAGGCAGGGTGGTAGCTAATAGAACAAATAAAATCAAGACATGGTGAACAGACGGGTTTAGAGTTAGGAAGCAAAGGTCAGCTGCAGCCTATTTTGTTTCTGGAACATTCACGTAGAAGCACCTTATAGAGGTAGAAACATATTAGAAACATGAAGAAACTGTTTTGTTTTGGCTGGAAGATATTGTAAATGTCAGAACCTTTAGTGATTGTTCATGTAGGTAGATGAATGCCAGTCAGTTCATGGGAAACATCACTCAAATCCCCGAGCATTTTTTTCTGAGCCCGGTGCAGGCTGCAGAAGCAGCCTCAATCTCCAGACTCCATTGCTGGATTCTTTTTCTCTTTTTCAACAGTATCTTCCCTGTTCCAGTACTCTTTCCTATTCCTTCCTTATAGTAGTTCTTAAGAAAACGGACAGTTTTTCCGGTAGGGCCCTCACACATGTACAATATAAACAATAATAAATTCAGGAGGATGTGTGTGTGTATATAGATATAGATATATTTGTACGTATACATAAAGAACATGAGTTCATGAGGGATGGGGCATGAGAGTGAAGGCTCTCTGAGGGAGAGAGAGTTTGATGTTCGGAGTGAGGAGTCCAATGGAATGAAGAAGATAAAAGGCTCAGTCCTGTGCGAGACTAGGATTGAATGTAGGTGATGCAGGCACGAAAACCTACATAGCTCAGTACGGTCAGGAGATGGAACGTGAGGCAGGGGGTGCAAAGGCGCCCGTTGTGAGAGGACTATGTTCTGTCAAGACTTGGTCCTGAGATAGTTAGCCAAAGTAAGTAATCAGTGGCTGGTGGGATCTGATTATTAATTTAGAAAGTACCTCCTGGCTTCCATGTGGAAAGTGACTGAAGGGGGATAGGGCATCCATCACTCAGGAGACAGCTGCTGGTTCCTGACTTAAAATGATGGCCCACTGATCTACAGAAGGGACGATTAGGGTAAAAATAACAGAGTTTAGGCTCTGAATGATAGAGAAAATTACCAATGGTGAGCCTTGGACTTGGGGGTTTGAGGGAAGGGACAATTGGCCATGTCAAGGAATGCACTCTTGAAGTCAGGTGCAGGGTGAGCTTGAGGAGAAGAACTTGAGGTGAGTCTCCTTTTAAGCTCTTTAAGGCCTATACCCATCTTACTTATTCCAGTTATCTGTCACTACCCCCTGCTGTTTCTTTATAGCATCTTCATTTTCAGAGTCCTATTCATCGCTGATTTCTTCTCCCGATCCTAGCTGGCGAGGCTTCTGTATATCTATATTTGAGACCGTGTCTTGCTGCATAACCCAGGCTTGCCTGGAGCTTGGGATCCTCCCACCTAGGACTGTGAGTGCTGGGATTACAGATACCAGCCTCCACGCCTGACTCAGCAAGGCCCTTTCCCTAACAGGGTCTCTTGCTTCATCTCGCTCTTCCATTTGCTCTATTGTGTAGATACCCATCCTTAGGTGCCTTCACTGCTCCCCAGTTAGCAGTTTTCTTACTCTCCTCTTTGCCTGTACTTTTCATGCAATGTATCTGGCACTCGAAATGGCAGCGACTTTCTTTCGATGTTTCTGCCACCATCTCTCTCTGTCCAAACATGTTCACACCCTCTTCTCTAGTCGAATGAGTAGCATCACTCTGTCCTTGTGCCTTATGTATTTTCAACTCAGGGAAGCTTTTCTGACATTCTCTCTGCTCCCTAGAGCTTCAAACTCTTCTGCTCAGTTCAGACGCTAGTTGCTATGCACTTTCTACAGCTACCTTCAGAAATCCAGAAATTTCTCTTGCCCAGAGATCCCCTGGTACATAATATGATTTGACTCACTTTCTTGTCTTCTCTACACATCCAAGTTGTAGGCTCTTTAAAGTTGAGACAGGAGGCTACTTCCGAGCTTGGGATATATATGCTGAATAAGGAAACCAGGTTGGGGTCAGTTCACAGTTCGTGGGGACATTTCTTCTAGGTGTAGTAGGATGCTGGCTGTACCAATCTGGGTATTTGACTATGGCATCTGGGACATCCTCCTGGGCTATAGCAACTACTGTATCAGGTACAGAGGTCCTTCCTACTTCCTATCCTCATGCTCATCACTGATAAGGCTGAGAGAGCCTTCTATATTTGGGAGGCATGCTACAAGCCATTTGTCCTGCAGGAACCTGGATGAAGCCCTTGTGTCCAGCCTGACAGCTCCTATCGTCTTGGTTTTTTCCCCCTTTGCTACAGTTCTTTCTGTAAACCACCACACTTCTTTACAGGAACCACACTTTCATACTAAGGTTTATTTCAAGTTCTGTGTATTTCTGGCAACAATATTCTTCTTTACTATTCTTCCTATCCCAGTGAGGAATAGCTGTGTGCCCTATATTTGTACAGTTACCAGGACGAATATACATGCTAGGGAAGAGATGGAACATCAGAGATTGACCCTCAGCAGAACAAAAGTGGTTCATCTGAGGGTAACCTGTGCTCTTAGTGTGTTTTACAAAGGAGTACTTTCTTTCATATGTAGGTGATCGTGCCCTCAATTCTTCGTTGTTTCCCCCACTGCTCCAAATCCTCTCTCCTAAGAATGCTTTATGTGGATAGCACCACCAGGACATCTTTACCTAGCATTCATTCCTCATGACTCTAGGCGACAGTGGGACACATGTAAGAAACCATGGGAATAAGCAGGGGCTCAGGGCTTCTGCCCTCACTGCCTTGCTGCCTTCTAGCTGCTACAGGAAAGAGTTGTCCACCTATAGCAAAGAGCATCCCCTCCTGCACTCCAGCTCTCTACACTTGGTCTGGCCAGTCTTCCCAAGATGAGTAATGGTAACAGGCTCTGTTTCTCCTACACTTAGACTTCCCTTGATGTTCTCTTTGCCCTGTTCATTGCACCCCTTTGTTAAGTTTGTCGGCATGCCCTGGGCTGCTACGAGGATCCTAATTAATGTAATGCCCATTCAGACTTAACTTACCTCTTCAATGACAGAAGTGGTTTCCTGTAGCTTTCCTTCCCATGGTACTCTACAGGATAACCAACCGCCACAAAACTACTAATAACCCTAGATTACAAAAGACAGAAAGGAACCAGACTCAGTACTTATGAGTGAACCCAAGGTTACTTTTGAAAACCCGTGCTTCCAGACACAAACCCTGTTAATGCAGGTGTTCTGAGTTTATTTTTATGTGTGTGTGCTTTGAGCTTGACCCTTCTCCTTGCAGGGTTCCCAATTAACGATGACGGATTGCGACAGTGTTATCTTATTCCCAGAGTGGAAGTATACTGGCTGGACTATGCCTGTCTAAACCACAGGGAAATGACTCCGACCTTACCCCTGTAAGATACCAATGGAAATCTCTCTTTGTGCACCAGCTATCTTGTCACTGGAGGGTGGATGTGACAGGTATTCCATTAGGATTTGTTTCTGTGCCATCACACTCAGGGTAGCGTGGAGCTACCTGCAGCCCTTTTCCCTGCTCTCCAAGGACAGCGTTCATACTCTGAGCTGGACAAACTATTGATCACCAGATTGCATCCGAGAGAAACTTTAGCCAGGGGCCTGAGTGGAGTTCACTGTTCTTAGGAGGCCCTGGGTGATCTGGGTTTTAATACATCGGTCTTCATAGATGATGGTCCTGAAAGAAATTTCTAGGCGATTTCTAAGTTATTTTAGCTGGTTATTTTCTCTGCCAGTCTGAAAATCCACCCTCCGCTCCTTCCTTCTTCATGATTTCCTCCCAATAAAAACAGTCATTTCTTCCTTCAGAGTACATTAGAACAGCCTCTCAGGGAAGGAGGTTTTTCATCCACATGTTAAGGTTACAGGGTCCAGCAGGGCCAGCAAATGCAACCCTGGAATGAATGTCTCCGAAGCAGAAGTCCTGGACCAATCCTGTCACACACGCATAAAACAAATGGCCCGGTGGAAGCATCATGTAAATCACTCAAGAGAGAGTGCCAAATCGTTCACTGCATTCCTTCCCCAATTCAAAACTCAAACAGCCCAGTGCTCTAAACCCTCACCTAGAAACTGGGGAGGGAAAACGAGCTGTGAATAACTCTGGGAGGAGTGTGAGGGGTGGTGGGAGCTGAAAGGACCACCTGCTAATCTGCGTTCACACAGTATTTTGTATCCAGCTATGAATCAAAATTCTTGAGCTCGGTTTATGGCTTTAAAGACCCCAAAGTACTGTTGCCATCGTCACTATTAGTTTACCAGGGATAGAGCCAAGATTTGTATGAGCGTCTATACTTCTTAAAGGATTGTCCATCTACCTGGGTTTGATCTGTCGTGGGGGATCGGTGTAGGCGGGTTTCAGGTGCCAGAGTTAATGGGTAGTACAGTCTATTACCGTCTTGGGAGAAAGGGTTTTTGTTTCTTAAGCCACTGTATGCCCAGGGGAAAGAGAAATGTCATGTTATATATGGCTAGGCAAAGGCACTTTGACACATTTTTAAAGAAACGTGCTCTTTTCCAAAACCAGTTTCTTTTTTTTTAAACTTTTCGAAATGACCTTTGTTAGTGTTTACAAGAAATGATTTTTGTAGTGGGGACAAACGGCCTGCCCTGTCAGGTATAGGAGGGAGTTGGGGGCTGAATCTGAAGCACTCCTAAAGATTGGAAAGAGAGATTGGTTACCTTCCAAGGGTCCAGCTATAACAGCAGCAGCATGAAATAGATCATGTGTGTATAGAATCATATACTGAAACACAAGGTTTAGTTCAGTATTTTATGTTTCAGAGCTTTATGACTGGTACGGCAAAGGGTCACAAACTGGTTGGCTTTGGAGAGGAGAGATTGATAGTGTCACAGTTCTGGGGAGCAGAAGTAGAAAATCGGGATCACAGCTGGGAGAAGGCATCATCAATGGGATGGTGGAAGCATCTCTCTCCAGAAAACAAAAGCTTTTCTGTGAACAAATATGGCCTTGGGAGGACCATTAAGATAAAAGCCACAACACAAAGGGAGCGAACTCCCAAATCGCCATATACAAAGGATTACTGGGGATAGAATAGGATGGTTCGGGATGGCTCGGAACAAAGAAGAAGCTACCAGCCACATAGAGTGTGCCGCCATGGTCCCCAGTGGTGTGCTTCTGATGCAGATAACACTAGCATCTTTTGCCACTCGGTCATAAAATGCATCTATGCCACCAACTTCCATGAGAAAGACGCAAATTTATAAGCTTCAGGAAGGCACTACCCATGTGATGCTCTGGGATGGGATCTCTATACCTCCCAAATCTGCGTGTGTTCTAGATGTTGCAAGCTGTGACCTGTTAGCGTATGCTATTACTCCATGACCTGACTCCACAGCTGCTCCACGTGGGCCCAGATACCATATTCTAGATTTGTACCACCCTGTGTGTGCCCACTCTTCTAACCCGAGAACGACTTCCGTGGGCAGTTTGTGGAGTCCTGGTTACTCTATGCATGCCATTTTGCAGCTTCAAGCTTTGAAGCTGTCCCATAAGTGCCTGTGCCTTGAACTTCTGAGATAAGATGCCAGTCAGCCCATGAAGCTGCTGAAGCAGCCTGGGTAGCTGGACTTAGTACTTGGCTCTGTGTTTCCACGGTATCAACTGTGAGCATATACATGCTAGCCCCATGCTGCCAAGGGCTAGACTGAATCCTGGGCGAGGATCTTTGGTTCTTTTTTGGGCCCACCTGCCCTCCACACTTTGGGCAAAGATTCTTCTATTTTTGTGAAGTAATTTGAGGAATATTGGCATTAACTCCCTGAAATCTGGGAGAATTCTGTGAAATAAACACCTGGCCCTGGTTATTTATTTATTTATTTTGGTTAGGAACCTCTCTCTCTCTCTTTCTCTCTTTCTCTCTCTCTCTCTTCCTTTTTTATAGAGTTCTACATTTTTCTCAGCTCCCCTCCCTGACTCTCCCCTTTAACCTTTCCCCAAGGTGGCCATGCTCCCAATTTACTCAGGAGATCTTGTCTTTTTTTACTTCCCATGTACGTTAGATCCATGTATGTCTCTTCTTAGGGTCCTCATTGTTGTTTAGGTTCCCTGAGATTGTGAATTGGAGGCTGTTTTCTTTGCTTTATGTTTAAAAGTAAGTACATATGATATTTGTCTTTCTCAATCTGGGTTACCTCACTCTATATGATGTTTTCTAGATCCATCCATTTGACCACAAATTTCAAGATATCATTGTTTTTCTTTTATGCTGTGTAGAATACTATTGTGTAAATGTACCACGCTTTCCTTATCCATTCTTTTGTAAGCCATAGAAGTGTTAATGCCAAATGCGAGCCCATTCATTGGCTGTTTTTTTTTTTTCTACCAGATAGTCTATAGAACTCATTGCCATGGTTTGCTGATTTGAACATAACTGCAAAAAGTACTCCCCAAACCTTGAGATGTGAGATTTCAGTTATAAAGGCACATATAGCAATGGCAAGGATGAGCAAGGAGGGAGATCTGTACTCAAGAGCTGAGGGCACCCACAACCTCATGGGACCTTATAATCACTTATGTAATGTCTCTTCAAATATTTAATGCCATTATGTATTTATTGCCCAACTACTTGTTATCTAAACCTGCCTTGAACTTGTTTATATTTTGGCTTTTACAGCTGGCTCAGGTAATGTGTTCCATATGTGTGCTTCCCTTCTAGACTAGAAGGGCCTTCTTGTGAATTTGGAGCCTATATTTTATCAAAACTGTTGCTGACATTGTTGAGGGATTTCGAGGGCTGATTGTCCCATAAAGCTTACAGGGAGAAAGTACTCTGAGGAAGTCCTTTGCAAAATAGATGTTTGGGTAGCTTTTTACCAAAGCAACATAATCAGACAGTACATTTCTGCAAATTTTAGTCACTATACCTTTCTGGAGTAGAAACAGAATAAAACAAACAACTCTGTACGGCCTATCAGGTAACAGACTTAACAGATGCACTAGCCAATATGGCATACTTCGCATAGAGGTTAACTTGTCACATATTCTGTTATCAATTTGCCTTCCTCTACTAGACCATCAGCCCTAAAGATTCATATGCACAGTAATCATGTGATAAACATTGTTGCTTAAATGAAGCTGTGTAGATATAAGAGCCTAAAACCTAGCCTGGACCTGAGGCTGCCTCCTGTGGGCCCTCTAGTGTCTCATACCCGGGGGTCCTCCATGGAGCCTGTTCTTCTCTGGGGATGGAGTTTTGACGGTTTGCAATACCAATCTTTGGAGTGCAGCTTGCACATGTGAGCTTATCGAGGGCTTCTCAACACAGGAGGAAAACAAGGCATGGATAATGGCCAGCTTGCAGATGAGCAAATTGACCCAGAAAAGCAAATGAGTGTGCTCATGGTCATATTGATCGAAAGCTCCTTGTAGATTCCACACTAGATCAAGTCATTTTAAACTCTTGACCACAACTTAGAAAAAGGAAGGACATTATGATCCCCAACACCAATGTACAGCCACCCAATTGAAAGCTTCAGAAAAGAATGCCAATGCTAATATAATATTCTTAACTCATTAAAATTAATAATTTTAACAGACATGGATTCGAACATATGTGTGTATAAATATTATACATGTGTGTATTATATATACATGAGCATATATGAATTATATGTGTGTATATGTATTATGTACGTGTATTATATATGTATGTGTGTATGTATGTGTATGTGTGTACGTGTTCTGCACAATTCCCTTGCTCAATCTTTTCTCCACTTTCAGAATTGAAAGAAAAGTTACTTCATCCTCTTTAGGGATTGTTTGAGTTCCCCTAATTAGGGGTGCAAAATGCTTTCTCTCAGCAGGAGTAAGAACACGAAAAAGTCAGAAGAGATGAAACGTAAAAGTTTTTGCAAACTAAGAAGGGGAAAGTAATCCAGGCCTGGATGACTGGATGATCTGGGCAGGAAGCAGTTAAGGGACCACGAGATGTACTGAGCTGCCAAGACCACCTCCATGCTCCTGCAAGATTAGACAGAGAACAGATGTGCAGCGAGCCAGAGGCCTTCAGAGGAAGATAGCGATGACATGCAGTGACCTTGTCAAGGGCCTGACAAAGGGACCCCGAGCTTTTTGAAGTCATAGCAGTTGGCCCATTTTTTATGGACTCTCCAAGGTTATATGGACTCTTTTTGCCCCCAGCAGAAAAGGTTTAATTACAGCCAGTTGTTTACAAGGAAGGGAAGTGAGCCCAGTGGGGGCTATCAGGGTGACTGCACAGAAAATAAACAAAGGAGCCTGCAAAGCAGCTGAGCTTTTCTTGAGTCCTCTGTGACTGATAAGAGTCCCATCATGCCTGGGGATGACTTTTGTCTATTTTGCTGAGAGTGGAGATATAGTGAGGGAAAGATGTCCCAGGATAATCCTCCCACATTGTCAGGAGTTTGGTCAGGGTCTCATTTGAAATTGTCCCTTCCAGCAGTGAAGCAACCAGGGCTGTGGCCTAACTTTGCTTACAGAAAGCATTGGGTCCTATGCGCCCATGGACATTACTACAGGGACTCTTGGATACGGACTAACTATTGGTGGATCTTCAAGCGAAGGCTTTGAGAAAGGACTCTTACTGCATCTGCTATAAGATGGCCTCTATTCAGAGGAGGCCTAGCTCGAGTAGAATGTGAGCCAGAGAGGAAGATGAGGGATTCAGTACACCTCTCATGGGGTCTTGTAGACCCAAGGACTTCTAGAAAGTCTAGATTGGATATCTAGCCTCTCCTAATAGGAGAAATTGCCCTAGATATCTATGTCATGTCTGGTTCCCTGGAGAAGGAACAAGGCACTTTATGAAGGTATTTACCTGTCTAAGGTAAGACACTTGTCCAAGGGATCTGGGCTTCCATGCCTCCATGGAAGAACACCCTGGGCCCTAGGTTTGGAAAAAAAAAAGTAGGATGCCTTGGGCACATGAGGCCTTGTTAGCCTTTCTTGAAGAAGACTGGCCCAAGTATCCTGAATGCACCGTAAACTAATAGGGCAAATTCAATAGCAGGTTCTGCCTCCTCTCTCAATAGATGTTAGACAGCAGTAAGGATGCTGTGCATGAGTTGTGACTGTAGGGAGCATCCTCCAAGGAAAGCAGAGGCCTGTGCTCTGCTTGGAGACAGTAAAGATCATTAAGATGAAGCCATCCACTCCAAAGTACAGAAATGCCACCTAAGATGTTCGGAGCTGAACAGTGAAGTTGAAAGAGAACATAATCAGTCCCTAGGAAGATCTGAGGACATTTCAGTTTTTTCTAGCCCCACTAAGAGCAGGGCGACTTTGCTTCGTTTCCACTTACTGTTAAGGCTAAATTCTTGTAGTTGAAGGCATGGAAAACTTGGGGGATCAAAGACACAAGTGGAGTTGTTGCTGGGGAAAGTAAGCTAGGATCAAGGTGGCTATGGGTATTGGCATGGGAGAAGAGCCTGTGTTTACAGGGAGGATGGTTGTGAAGCTGGGAAGAAAGCATGGATCAAGAAGAATCCACAGAGATAAGAAAGGGCTGATAGCCATAACTGACTGTTTCACTCTAGGCCTAAGGCTTACTCTGCCCTTCTGTTTCTGTTCATTCAAATCCCTATCTGGGGATACTAGAGTGGCCTGCTCTTCTCTGGAGCAGGAGTAGGGCTCTTTCTGTTTCCTTCCCTGAAGCCCATGCAGGGGAAACTCTCCTCAGAGTGGTGAGCTTCACTTTGAGCCCATCTGTGTAAGGACTATATAAGAATGATATTTGTATCACTTCACCCAGCTTGGACCCTCACTGAAGATACAGTGCGATGTGCTGACTCTCACAGTGGACCAGGTAGCCACATTACACAGAAGTGTGTGGTCTGGGGCTTTGCTCTTATTGCCCCATTTTCCTGCCTCATGTTCTGTACATGGTGAGCTTCTGTTTCTCCATAATACCCAAATCCTGTGTTCATTTACCACTCTTTAGTTGTCGTCATATGATTTTTGACTATAGGGACATGTAGGTGTCATGTCCTTAATCCAGCCTGGCTATAGGCCATGTGTATCTCCCTTTCAGTACACTGCATGCCGCTTGGTGCCTAGTGTGTACACTTGCTTATCTGGTCCAAAGAAACCTGCTTCTGAGGGATATCAAGAATGCTCCCAGTGGAATTTTTGCTGTTGTGTGGCCACACTCAGCAGCAGAGAGAACAAGTGAACCTGGGCGAGCCTGTGAGTAGTTCCGCCTTCACCCGCAGAAGCCAACCATGCCTGCTTCATGAATAAAATGCCCTAACGCCCCAACCACAGCCCCTGAGCTCAGCATCTGAAGACATTAATGTGGTACGTGACAAGCTCACACGCATTTCTGGACCTAGTGCATAATGAAGGGTTTTCAAGCAATGCAGGCAAATGGAATTCGTGCAATCTGACTCTACGCTTGCTGCCAGGGCAGCTGTGCAGAGAGGAGGCATATGTGTGGTTTTGCCTTTCTGGCTGGACCAGATGGACAAGGTGGGCATCGTGACTTGACATCTGAACTTTTGCCTCTGGCTGTATACCTACTCTTCCGATGAAACTTCTCAAAAGTAGCTACTTATTTCTAAGAGCAGAGGTGCTCTATGAGGTGATTTCAGCAAAAGAGAGAGGCCCGTGATGATGGGGGCCAGCGTACAGGCTGCAGACAGATAACTGCACCGCCTTTGCTGTGGCTGCTCAGAGAGTTTGGAGACTCTGGTCAAAGAACAAGGAGATTGGTTCTTTGCCATTGGTGAAGGCCAACCTCTTACACAAGATATAGGAGGGATGCACATGGAGTGGGGATGGAGGAAGGCAACACCTGCTT
Source organism: Microtus ochrogaster (assembly GCF_000317375.1). Classification (NCBI taxonomy): domain Eukaryota; kingdom Metazoa; phylum Chordata; class Mammalia; order Rodentia; family Cricetidae; genus Microtus; species Microtus ochrogaster. Next base: position 7,889,526 of record NC_022032.1, read on the forward strand.
TAGCCAGATCAGCAGATTCAATCCTGGAGAACAATGGACTGACACATATCACAGACAGATTACCCTCACATCCAGGAATGGCCAACTTTACCTTTCACTTGAGGATGAGTTCTCGATCCTTCTTTTCCATAAGATAGGAAGCCTATTTTTATTTCATGTTATCTTCCTTTCTTTCTGCTCTCTCTATTTTAGATGTTTATAAATGCGCAGAGCTAAGTGGGGGCATTATAGTGAACCCCATCTGTTTCTCTCACCCAGCCTCAGGAACTATCAGCACTTTGTGCTCTCCTCTGGAGGACTGTGTAGCACAGCTCAGTTGTTCCTGGTCAACAATTGCTTCTCCATTACAATTAAAAAAAAAACCCAAAATGAAACAAGTGGAAGGCACAAGTCTACCCAAGCTGTAGAAACCCATCTAAAAGGTAAGGGGAGGTGCTTTAGTCCTGAGGACACACAAGTCTCATGCAGTCTGGGGCAAATCTAGGCCTGCTAAGTGTAGTGTCAAGGCCAGCTCAGGGCTGCTGCTTTGCAGGAGTGCTGCAGTCACATTACTTTTAAGATAAAATTGTCATAGTCCCACCAATAGCAGGTGATACTACCATGTAGCTTTTGGAAGCTTCTGAATATCCCCCACGCTCTGTCAAGAGACTATTTTTCTTTCCCAATCTTCTACCTCCCTAATTGCCTGCTGCATAAAGAAGAACTATTTAATCTCTTTAAGTTTTTCCTTTGCCTCCCCCCTTTTAAAAGTTCCATCAAAGAATCTATTGTTGGACATTTTTTTAGCTTTTTCAAACTAAAATTGCTAATGGATTAATGATATTTGAAATAATAGTTTGTATCTGGCTCTCAATCACGCTGGTTAAGCATATAGTAAAGATTCAGCCTGAACAACCTGGCATGCTTTATCCTTTTGACAGCGTAAGGCTTTTGTTAGTAATGTCGGTATTCCTCAGAGGAGTGAGCTAGAAGAAGGATGGGTAGGGAGAACATGCCGCTTATGAATTTTTTTCATCCATAACTCCTGACTTGTCCCTGGAAACATGTTAAGATATATCACTGTGTTCTTACCTGTAAATCATGGGAACTATCACTCATTAGTGCCTTCTCTGTTGGAGAATCTATATGTTAGGAGGAAAACCTTTCTTAAGGACACTGCAAGGTAGTTAGTGCTTATCAAATGGAAACCAAAGCCAGTGCCAAAGGGCAGGACACAGAGTTCTACTGTCTGTGTATGGTAGGTATGACTGCGTTCCACAACACAGGATGGACTGCCTACTATGCAAGGGAAGAGAAAAGCTTTCATTAATTGGCTGAATATTATTTCAAAATTACTAAATTATCATATGTTAATGAGTAAATTAACATGTACTTATATTCCAATAGTATGTGTGCTGCATTGTCCTGATAGACTTTGGGAAGTGATGGAGTTTGTTGGAACTCTTGGTCTTATAGATGAAGGAAGACAGGACCAAAAGATTTTTATGTCTCCTGTGCTTTAAAACCATGACCGTAGGTGCCTTACTTAATGTTCTCTTGCTGTGAAGAGACACCATAAGCAAGTCAATTCTTATAAAAGGAAGCATGTAGCGGGGTGCTTACTTATAGTTTCAGAGGCTTAGTTGGTTATCATCATGGCAGGGAGTATGTGGGCACACATGGTACTTGAGCAGTAGGTGGGAGCTTCATCCTGGTATGCAAGCAGAAAGAGAGAGCGGGGCGGAGATTCTGGGCATGGGATCTCAAAGCCTCAAAGTCGACTTCCAGTGACACACTTCCTCCAACAAAGTCACATCTAATCCTTTCAAATGGTGCCACTCCTTGCTGGCCAAGTATTCTAACCCATGAGCCTATGGGGGCTATTCTCATTGAAAAACATGACAGGAGGCTGAGTCAATTTTGTCCTATGCTGATGGCATCTAGTAAGGACATACACACTGAAATCAATTGCCTAGAAGCTGAAGTGTCCCCAGAGCCACCAGAGACCACCCCCCCCCGAGTATCTTCCTAATATGGTTGGTTAAGCAGCAGGAATTATTATGTATGCATCACACACATGGATTTCGGATGCCTGTGCTCAGTGAGGATCTGGCTTGCTGTGCACAAGAAGGCAAAAATACTTGGTGACCAGCTATAAAAATGAAGAAGTGAGATGGGGACAAAGAAATGAAGTGAATGAAGCAGCAACAGGCTGAGGGGAATCCTATAGCGCTTGGGAAGGGAGGCTCTGTGGAATCATATAGGGAATGCGAATAGATTGTTAGACTGAATATGGCATGCAAAGATGAAGAAGTACAGAAAGTAAACAGTACAAAGGTCCTGATGATGAATGTGGGGGAACAGAAAGAGAAGGGGTGTGTGTGTGTGTATATATACACATTTGAAGGAGAAAGAGGGAGTGCAATATGGATGGAAACAAGGCCATGGGAAGTTCTGTAACACTTAGAAATTTGTTCCTAGAGTAATAGTTGGAAGTGTGTTCTGAATAATTATTTATAGGTTCAGTGAGCTATTTTGAATGGTAAATATCCCATAGCAGTAAACAGCTGAAGTAAGACCCAGTGGGCTGTTTGAGCAAGGTCAGGTGAAAGAGAAAGTTGACTTGCGCAAGTCAACTGTGCAGTAGTTGATGATGGGCTAAATGCGGGTGTTAAGAGAAAGAAAACTCAAGAACAATATCTAGAGTTGGCGCTCAGGCACCTGAAGCAAAAACACAGACTGAAACCACAATCACAAAGCCTGCACTGGACTGGTGGGGTTAGGGATTGATACGGGGCTTACCTTCTGATTCAGTAGCTTTCCTGGATGCTTGACTCTGAAATCTAGAGGAAAGTCTGTGCAGACTTGGACTTGTTGAGGCACAGTATCCCCTCTGGAGAGTTCACAGAAAGAGAGGGTCCCAGGGGACATCTTGAGATACTTCAGAACTTAGCCAACAGTAGAGGATGCAGAAAGGATTCCAAGACCTGAGGAGGAAAGCCAGGCAAAGCCTCTGATCTCACCAGTGAGAATTAAAACTATTTACCAAGAAATGAGTAATTGTAACTCAGAACATCTTGATGCCATTTAGGATGAAAAATTTCTCTAAAAGCCTTTGTCATTCTCCAGCAGACTCCCCCATTGGGCATGTCTTTGTCTTGAACCTCAAATGGAGGTGGGTTTTATTCCTATTATCGCTTGGAAGCCAAGCCCCACATTGACTAGCTTTAATTTCTCCACTGGAAACTCATTTTCTCTTGCTTAGGCTCCGTATTCAGCCCTACCTAGTATCTCATAGTACTATCCTTTCTCAGTATACTCATATAGTGGTATTTAATTTGTATTTTAATAAATAAAGCTTTCCTGAAGATCAGAAAAGTAAAACAGCCACAATGTCTACCCTTGCATACCAGGCAGCAATGGCAGACACCTTTAATCCCAGTAGCCACAATGACAGACACCTTTATTCCGAGTAGCTACAATGACAGACACCTTTAATCTTAGTCGCCACAATGACTCTCACTTTTAATCCTATTAGCCACACTAGATTACCACAGAAACCAGGTGGTTGTGGTACATGCACTTAATCCAAGAACTAGAGAGAATTATAAGACGGGAGGAGCTAGTTCTCAGTCTCATTCTGAGGTTTCCTGGAGGCAGGATCACCATTTTTGGACTGAGGTCGAGGTAAGAGTCAGTGTCTGGCTGCTTTGCTTTTCTGGTCTTCAGATTGAACCCCAATATCTGTCTCTGAGTTTTTAATTAATCTTGCTTCACACTTACTCAACTAGTCCTTGCCTTGTAGGTAGAACCTGTCAACAGAGTAAATAGAGGCCAAGGCAAAGGTTATGCCCATTGGGGTGATTGGCTGCTTTGGGGCTACACCCTTCTGCAGACAGCTACTTGAAGACAGCGATGCCCTAATGAAGTGCTGCAACTCTTCCACAGAGACAGGCATTGTCTATAACTCCACAAAAGCTGAAGAGAAATTCATAGTTGGATTTGAAAAATTATGAAAGCATTCAAAGCAGAAGGATTTTATTATCTATGAGTAAGCAAATGAGGGGGCCTGAAAATACACACAAGGCTAAGGGATTCCAATGACCCCAAAGGCTGCAAGAACATGTTTTACCACCTTCTTCTTCTACATTAAAAATGAATCCTTAAAGTTAGTAGCTCCACAAAAGAGGCATTTATTGTTCTATAGCTGCTGTGTGTCAGGAATACAGGAGCAGCTGAGCAAGGTCAGTTTGGAACAGGGATTTTTACGAGGTAGCAAAAAGATGTCACCCAAGATTGGAATAATTTAATGGTTTGACTGGAGCTAGAGGGTCCTCTTCAAGATGGCTGCAGCACACGCTGTTGGAAGAAAGCCTGTGTTTCTCATTACGTGGGCCCCTCTACAGGGTTAATTGAGAACTCTCGCAGCAGGACACTTACCCTTCCCACTCCCAACCCACCGAAGCACACAATCCACAGGACTGAGCAAAAACTAAACACGACACCTTGATGCTACCTATGGGCAGCCCCAAACCATCCTTATTGCCGTGTTCTGTTTGTTCGAAGCCATTGGAGTGCAGCCCTCTGTCCAGATGAGGGGGATCAGACTCCATCTTTGGAAGGAATCCAAGCATCTGCGGATGCCTTTTAATCCCCCACACCAGCTGTAATTAGACAGTGAAGCAACAATTAGAAGCTGCACTGTTAGTCTGATGAAAGAGGCTTGGAACACAGTGGATGTTAGGGATGGAGTGTCAGGATTCAAAATCCTAAATTCATAAATTTCAAGGAGAATATTGTCAACAAGTGTTCCCAACAGTCTCTGAAGAGAAACTGGACTAGAAAGCAAGACTAAGCACGGCTAGTTTTGCAGCAGAGATGTGCAGTCCTTTTTCCTTTGCTCTAGCAGACATGACTGCAAGGGACTCTTACTGGTTCAGAGGAGAACATTGTGCTTTCGTCCACACACGCGCCTCTGAGGCACAGGTCTCTGCCTTGAAGAACACACTGTGTCAGGCAGCGAGGGGATTAGAGGACTGACAGGCCTAAAATATGGTCAATTATAATAAAAGTTAGCTAGAAGAAGCCCCGAATTTGAACTCTGTAGTAAATATGCAGTTTTAATCTATCCCTTCCCCCGTCCTTTACGATTTAATACTTGGCAAGGGAAAGGCCACTTGACAGTATTTATGAGCTCATTATCTCTCTGTGTGTGTGTGTGTCTGCTGCCATGGGAGATATTTCTTGTAACAAGTCTATTCCATTGTAGGAGCTCCACTGCAGGTGTCTCTCCAAGTGGAAATGGAATGGTATGCCTAAACTCTGTGATGGTCCCAAATCTGTAGCTAAATCCTACTTTCTGCAGCCGATACAAAAGAATATGATCAGACTGAGTCAGAATATACTAATTGAAAGGAAGCCAGGGGGGCAGATCTATATATTGCAGGAATATGAGCGGAGCATTCAGGATGAAGAGTTGATGGCGCTTCTTTCCCCTGCTAAGACCTCCATCCTAATTGCCAAGGGGGAAAGAGAGAATGGCATAGACCCAGTGGCAGATACTGATAGTCCTTTAGGTACACTGCTGAACTAGATTCTCTGAAGAGTCTATGAAAGACAAAAGCAATCCTATTTTGTCCCCATCCAGTTTAATGGGAACTGAGTTATTATAAACTCAACATGCTCAGCTGTATTGTGAGCAAGCTGGGGTTCAAACTGGACATCTTTTTCAAACACACTATTTAGTCTGTGCTGAACAGCATTGTGTCCACATATGTTGCACCAAATCTCATGTAATTTGTGGAAACAACTGAGCTTGGATTTAAGCGATTTAGTCGTAGCAACAGTATAAAATGTCATTGGACCTCTCATTTCCTAAAAGTTTTTCTTAGAATTAGAGACATTATTTAACCAAAATATATTTTAATTTAAACGACGGTGATCACAACTTAGTTCTGACTTAAGTTTCCTTTTTAATGGGGCGTCTCACCACACATTTTCTCAGTGAGTTGGGTCAATGAAACCTCCCATGGCTTTGCTATGAGATGAAAGACGCTTGGCATTCGTTTATGTCATCCTATGGATGTGATATTTACCCACGACCAGAGCTGTTGTAAATTTCTGAAGAAAATAACGTCCATCGGAAGCTGTGCTAGCATGTGGGAGTTGCTCATACTACACAAAACTAAAGCCCACATGACTGTCAGCTGAGCACAAAGTACTGGGTAGAAAGTAACTAACCATGATAGCTGATTGGTTTAATTAACTTCTTAATTTCCAAGCTTTCAAGTTAACGCCGACTTAGAATAGATCCACTCAGTGTTTCCAGAAGGCGAAGCCACAGTACATTGAAATAAAGTCATCTTTTACTGTTAAAATAGAAAACCTTTCTTTGTAGGGCTTTGGAATAAATTGATTTTATATGATAACTCACCTGCCCGCTTACCCTGTTCATTGGATTTGAATATCGTGAGTCACGGCTTTTAAAGAACGGATTATTCATCAAAACTTTCTAAAACTAACCAGGATGGGAAAAGGGATGTTTCTGCCATGCTTTATTGCAGCTATGAGCAAAGAGGCTCTAAGAAGTGCAGGAAAACAGAGACAAAATGGTCTGCAGAACCAGTCTGAGGTTGGTGGGGATGGCAGATGAGCAGGAAGGTACTGGAGATTTTAAAGAGAGTGCTTCCATAAGGGGAAGCACTTACTGAACAGATTTCAGGAGAAGTAGAGAGGTAATTAATATTGGCAGTTGTACATGTATTCTTGTAGGCAGTACTTTAAGCAGCAATTGACCAGGTGCCAGTTGAGTGAACGCAAGCGTCTTTTGGATTGAAATGGCCACATGCGTTTATATGAGGGAGAGTCAAGGGCCCCCCATTCAGCCGGTGTCTAGTACGGGCAGCTACAGTTGTATAAATTAGCAGCCGCTACTTCTGCTTCACAGAGGGTTTCATTTTCTTGTCTTTTACAACGTCTCTTCCTTTCTAAAGCCCCCTAGCCGGGACAACCATATGCTCTAGAATTCTCAGAACAGTTCTAATTTAAAATAACCCACAGGGCTGCAGTCTTCCCATGCTCGATCCTGTGACCCATTTGGGGTTCAGAAAGGATGGTCACCATGGATTCAGCCATTCCAAACGATCACTCGCATTCCATTGACTCCCAGACGGTTTGATCATCTTATGCTGCTTGAGCACCCCCTCCAGCTTGGACCCCCAAGAAGAAAGAGAAGGGCACTGCTCCCTTTCAATATTATGGAATACTTTTCATACAAGTTAAAGCATAGAAAAAAAAGGGCTTGAGTTACACATGCATATTTCAGGAAAGTTAGCGAGGCTAACCAAGAAAATGGGGAAACAACACGGCCGTTCTCCCTACGAGAATTACTGTTTAACAGAAAATGATCATGCATAAGCATGGTTCTGATATTAATTTATTCAAAACCAAACATAGTTCTAATGTCTGTCTACAGATTGATCACCTTTCAAACTTAAAAATATAATGTAAACATTTTTCTATATTATTAGATATACGTTGCAATCACTATTTAAAGCCCTCTCTTGCACTTTACCGAAAGAACTTGTAATGCATTCTTAATACTCATGGAGGCTATTTTGATCTTGCACAAACTGCTGAGACAAGACACAACATTCTCTCCATGGAATGTTGGGGTGGTGATAGATGGCTATGTCCCGGAGAAGATCTTGGAAGCTGCCACAAAGGATAGCTTGCCGTAATGCATCTGATCTGTTCCTTGTTTGCTCAAACACTTCACTTACATAGTAATGAAGCCCACTGTAAGTTTTGCTGCCTTTGCCGTTGCAGGTTCCTGCATTTCTCGAGGATCCTCTGGTGTCCAGACCGACTTTTCTGATCATCTCGTTGCCATCAGTTTCTTGGCTGGCTGTGGCTCGCATTGTTCTGAGGTTGGTCTCTGGTGGAGGCAGTCTGGATCCCTGCTTCGCGGGTGCATTACACACCATGTCTGCTCCCTGGCTCCAACCAAGACTTTAAAGAGATTTTTTAAAAGGCTCAGAAAGTTTCTTGGATATCAGGCAGCTCTTATAAAAATAACATTTTTATGACTTAAAATGTAAATGAATAAGGAACATGTGGATTAAATTTCCTTTGAAATGCCCAAGGGCTTAAAAAGCCAAAGAGACGAGCACTTGCAGAACGAGCTAAATCAAGTTTGGCCAAAAAATAAAACACTTGAAAAATTATTTGGGATATTTTGCTGATCCCCAGGTGCTCATGGGCTCTCCTTTCTAAATTTGGGAATGACTTAGATTTTAAAATGTAGGTCATCCAATGAAACCCACTTCCAATCAGCTCAGTGGGCACTTGGCTCTCGAGTTGAACAGATGTGAAAAGTCAATTTTCAATCATGGCACTTGAACACTGTCTACTTCTTCAGCATCTTGCAGCCTCCTCCTCCCACTGTGATCAGATCCTGCCTGTGCAAACAGTGCTCGGGGAGGCTGAGACCTTTAGAGAAAGATTGATAGCATCTTTCAAAGTCCAAATTAACACTCCTCTCCTGCTCGCTCTTCTGTCATTTGCCCTCACGTTTCCCTGCTTCTATCTTCAGGCGGTTCCCATAGAAGCCGAGACCCAGACGGAGATTTTTGTGTAACTGATTTATTGCGGAAGCATTCTCCGAAGTCTGGAGGAAGGAAGGCAGGAGGAGAGGCTAAGTAAGATATGGTTTCTGATGATGTCTGCCTCAGTCTGATTGCACTGGGAGCTCAAGGCTTGCTGGGCAGTCTTCCCTTACCTTGAGGGGCAACTCAAGGCGTGGCTGCCCCAAGGAGGAAAAGCCTCATCTCCAGGGCACTTGGGAGACGGACAGTTACAGCCACTGTGCTAAGAACAATCCTAGAGGACATGTTTCCAGGTCAGAGTGTAACTGGGGCTTTTTGACAAAATCTAAGGCAGTTGGGAGGCTGACTCACATCTGCCCAGGAGTGGTACAGGAGGCAGACCCAGACAGAGCCTGGACATCGTCCCCTGCATCCCACTGATGGCCTCACTTTCATCTGCTTTCACAGAATTCATCGTTTTCCAGGTTTGCCGTGTTGTGTATTTCCTACCACAGTCACGTGTGCCAAAACCTTCTCATCTTCTATAGCCTGCTTCTTCTTACTCATTTCCCAGCCGAGTTCCAAACTTTAGGAAATTCTTAACTCATGTTTTCTCACACATTGTTGAATTAAAATTCACTTCCAAAGCCACTTTCAAGGGGTTTGAATCAACTATGGCCCTTAAAGGTATAGGACACCCTGGAGTTGTAATATTCTCTTTGGAGGCCCATTCAATGCTAACATTATAACTTTACAACAAAGCTAACATTTCTATAAATAATAATATGTGGCAGTGCATTATAATACAGAAAACCAAATTTTCAGAAAAAACATTGAAAACATTTGTTAAGTTTTTAGAGTGCCATGTTTAAAGTTTTGAGAGTGGGGCTTCTGTTAGATGCATAGCTGACAAAGAGTCTCTCTGATTATGGGGTTTCATCTTTACTAGGTCATTTCTGAAACTGTACAGAAACTTTTTAGTCTTTCGAGGTCCTGCTTGTTAGCTTTAATTCCTGGGCAAATGAAGTCATATTCAGAAAGACCTTTCCTATCCATGTTCCTTGAAGGGCACCACCTTTTATTTCTCGGGAAGTCTCAGTGTTCCGTGTTTCACATTTAGGGGTTTGATCCATGTGCAGTCAGTACAAGGTGATAGATACAGGTCTAATTTCCTCCTTCTGCATGCAGACATCCATTTTCCCCACAGATCCATTTGTTGAAGACGTTATCTTTTCTCCAGCTTGTTTTTTCCACATATCTGTTCCATATGAAATCACTGTGTCTTTATATACTCATGATTGGGCCTTTGTTTTGGTTCTTTTAGTTTACAGGTCAGTTTTTCTGGCATTGTTCTTTTCTTTCCCATTTCTTTGCAAAATGAAAAGGAGATTTTTTTAAATTAAGATTTCATTGAATCTTTCAATGGTCTTTGGTGGACTGATCAGTTTCACAATATTAATTTCACCAATTCTTAAATGTGGAATATCTTCCCATTTATTACTATCTTTCCTTATGTCTTTCTTCAACTACTTAGAGTTTTCAATGTGAAGGTCGTTCACCTTCTTGGTTAGGTTTTTCTTTTCTGTGAGAGTGTTGTAAATTGGAGTATGTCCGCGATTCTTCTCTTTGTGCTTATTGTCAGTACACAAAAACAAAATGTATCTACAAGTTAATTCTGTATCCTGCAATGGTGTTGAAACTGCTGTTTCTAGAGAGTTTGGTAAAGTTTTTGGAACTTTCCTATCTAATCATGTCATCTTCAAATGGAAATAATTAGACTTTTCCCCCTCTCTTTATCCTTTTAATTTCCTTCTTTTGCCTTGTTGCTTGGACCGGTGCTTTGAGCATCCCTGTATCTCTAGGATTAAGCCAATTTGGAACCAGTGCATGTTTTTTTTTAATCTATATCTGTATTCAGTTTTAAAATGTTTTATAGAGGAATTTTGTATTTTATGTTCATCAGAGATATTGGCTTAGTTTTCACTTGTGTTGTTTGGGTATTAGAGTGATACTGGCTTCATAGTAGGAGTTGGGGAATGCTCCTTCTGTTTCTATTTTTTTTTAATAGTTTAAGAAGGATTGGCTGTAATTCTTCTTTGAAATTCTGGTAGAATTCTGCTGTGAATCCATCTGGCCCTTGAATTACTTTAGCTGCAAGGCTTTTTATTATTGTTTCAAAGTTCTCATTTGTTACGGTTCTGTTCAGGTTGTTGACTTCTTGGTTTAATTTTAACTTAACAGAGTACATATTTTTAAGATAGTCTATTATAATGTTCTGGATTTCTTTGGTGCCGGTTGTAATTTCTGTGTTCATTTCGGATTCTGTTAACTCGGTTCCTCTTTCTCTCTTTCTCTCTTTCTCTCTTTCTCTCTTTCTTTCTCTCTTTCTTTCTTTCTTTCTTTCTTTCTTTCTTTCTTCAGTTAGCTGTGCAAAAACTCTGTTGATCATATTTATGTTTTCAAAGAACTCTTAGACTTATTGATACTTTGCATTAATTCCTGCTTTGATTTTTATTATTTCTTGCTATTTATTTCTTGTTATGTTTGGCTTGTTTTGTGTTCTCTTCAATCAATAGTGTTGGGTAAACTGGATATGCATATATAGAAGACCAAAACTGGAGTCTTCTTGCTATACACAATAATCAATTAAAATTAGTTCGAGACTCAAATCTCTGAGTCTATGAGATTACTACAAGAAAACACATTAAGACATTTATGTAGGCAATTATACTTTAGAGAGGACCCAAGGAAACATCAACAGTGAAGACAGACACATGGGACTACGTGTAGATTGGGAAGTCTGTTAGATCAAAGGAAATAGCAGGATTAAGTGGCAACAATACAAATGGAGGAAATATTTACAAACAATTCATCTGACAAAAAATTCATACCCAGAATATATAAGGAACCCATGAAGCTGAACATTAAGGAAGCAAGCCAGTTAGTTACAAAGTAGTCTAAAGAACCAAATAGACACTTCTCAAAAGTCATTCAGACAGCTAACAGTACATGAGGAAAAAACTCAATATTATTAGTCAGAGAAATGCATCAAGATCTCAGCAGGAGAGTATCTCATTCTAGTTTTAATGTCTACTATTAAAAAGACAAAAGTCCTGATAAGTATGCAGACAGAGCTCATGCACTATTGGTGGGAATGTAAGGTAATACAGACATGGAAAACAATACGGAGACTCCTCAAACAACTAAAAATATAGCTATATGATTCAACAGCTTCACTACTGAGTGTATATCCAGAAAGAACCAATTCAACACACCTCTGTATTCCCATGATTTACGTAGCACAATCCATGATAGCTAAAAGATGGATCCAGCTAAGATACCCAACCGGGTGATGAATAGATTGTTTTTAGGTGGTATGTGCTTCTGCTTTGTCCCCAAAGGAATGATGGTTAGCATCCTTTAGAGCAGTGGTTCAACCTGTATGGGTCATGACCCCTTTGGGGTAGTCACATATCAGACACCCTAGAGGTTAGATATTTCCATTAGGACTCATAAAAGTAGCAAAATTACAGTTATGAAGTAGCAATGAAATAATTTTATGGTTGGGGGGTTACCATAACATGAGGAACTGTATTAATGGGTTGCAGAAGCCGGGCAGTTGTCCTGCACACCTTTAATACCAGCACACAGGAGGCAAAGAAAGGTGGATCTCTGTGAGTTCGAGGTCAGCCTGGTCCACAGAGGGAGTTCCAGGACAGGCTCCAAAGCTACAGAAAAACCCTGTCTTGAAAAAAAATCAATTAATCAAATCAAATAAAGGATTGTAGTATGAAGGAGAATGAGAAACAATGCTTTATAGATGCCTGCATGCCTATGTTGAAGTGTTATCCAGTCCTAAGATACGTAATTAGGCTTGAGGTATCGTGACAGAAAAACAGATAAAACTCAAGATCATCGTGTAAAGCAGAGTAAGTACAAACGTCAGTGCTGCTTGTGGGATTTAGAGGGCCAAATAAAGATGACTTAATAGGGGGATGCTAAGGAACATGGAAGCAGGCAGGGCCTGCATCAATTCTCTTTCATCTAAAGTATGATAGAAGAACTCCTGGTTAAAACAGTCTGACAAGATTCAAGTGAATCAAGAGTATACAATGGCCATCTACATAAATATCATGGATGAGATGGAAACATTTATGACCTTGATTTATTACATTTTATTTGTGTATACCATAGAAATTTATGCAAATACACATTCATTGATTAAAATATAAAGACATGGGTGTAACATTAGGGCCTACACATGGGTCTCTGTATCACTTCTGCTTCTGTTTCCAAATGGGTAAAAATCCATTCTACATATAGTTAACCAAGTCCCTCTCCCAAACCTACATCTTTCCCAGGGCTGCACTCAGAAAATCATCTCATTAATGCTTTTGTTTGCTATGGATTTCATTTTAGGTTTCATGAGGGTATTTTTAGATACAGATATTCCTTTTTCTTATTAAATTATGGTTGTCAGCTAAAACAAACTATAGATTTTTAATCCTTCTTGGTCTACATGCGTTAATTATGTACATGCATAACACTTCTAGGATCCTTTTGGATTCAAATTAATACAAATTTCTTAAATTCTTTCGTCTCTTGTGTTTTCTAGTAGGGTTACGATTTCAATATCTCTGGACAGTCTTTCAAAGGAAACTCACAGATGGCGTAGTAAACACAACTGGTGTGCTGCCATTTTGAAACAGCCATCCTTTTACTATTATGACTTCATTATTTTTTAATTTTTTTTCACTGTGCATATTCACTGTACACATAGTATGCTACATACAAGTGTAAATTGTCTGTTGAGCATAACCCATCCCCCAGCCTCCCTTTCCTACTTATTCTCATTAATTTCCTTTGTTCCCCTAGACAGTACCACTTCTATGATGTCAAATATACACAAAACATATCACGTATCTATATATACGGTCTAAAAAGTACAGATGAGAGAAAATATGGGATTTGACTTTTGTAGCATTTATCTTTCTGAGAAGGGCTTAATTAGTTTAATATGATTATCTCCAGTTGCATCCATCTTCCTGTTTATGGATGAAAAAAAAATCATGAAAGTTGGTTTCCAAAAGAGAAAAAGGGGGGTCTGTGAGAAGGCTCGGCAGCAAAGGCACTTGCCAGGAAGCTTGATAAACTGAATTTAATCGATATTAGTCCCTAATCTCACATAGAGCTGATTCTGCAAGTTGTCTTCTGACTTCTACAATTCTTTGTATGCAAAATAATAACTAAATATATAGAAAATAAATAGAAAATGTATAGAAAACAAACCCCCAAACTGTGCAAGCATGAAAGTATCTTAAATCTTAAAGGGATACTAAAGCCAGCTGAAAATTCTCCAACTAGTTACATCTGTAATAACCTCAGCAACAAAATACTGGGGTGTTACTCAAAATAAAAATTTCATTCCCATGAGGTCATATTGATGTAACTAAACAACTGAATACATTAATAAAGAGCACACAAATCTCCCATGCAGAAGTCCATCTCTATCTGAACATAAGCTATCACTGCTAAGTTCAATGGAGCATGATCTCCATCCTCATGTCTGAGCAGTGGACCAAGACTTCTCTGCAAGAAGCACAGCATTCATTGGGGGGAAAGACTAATATTGACTAAGTCACACGGACAAGGTCAACACTCAGCAATGAGGCAATATGCTGTCAGTGTGTCTTTAGGGTGACTAACCTGCCACCTCTTGATCTTCTTCCCCCCACAGCCACATTCAATTACAAGAAAAATCAGGAGAAGCCTAATAACAGACACATTCAATTACAAGAAAAATCAGGAGAAGCCTAATAGAAGATTATTAACAATACTTGTTACTTCTTTTTTTTTCTTTTTTTATTTATTGAGGATTTCTGCCTCCTCCCCGCCACCGCCTCCCATTTCCCTCCCCCTCCCCCTCCCCCGATTAAGTCCCTCTCCCTCATCAGCTTGAAGAGCCATCAGGGTTCCCTGACCTGTGGGAAGTCCAAGGACCGCCCACCTCCATCCAGGTTTAGTAAGTTGAGCATCCAAACCGCCCAGGCCCCCCCAAAGCCAGCACGTGCAGTAGGATCAAAAACCCATTGCCCTTGTTCTTGAGTTCTCTGTAGTCCTCATTGTCTGTTCAGCAAGTCCAGTTTTATCCCATGCTTTTTCAGACTCAGGCCAGCTGGCCTTGGTGAATTCCCGAGAGAACATCCCCATTGTCTCACAAATCAGGAGCAGAAGGAGGGGGAGCATGAGCAAGGAACTCAGGACCGCGAGGGGTACACCCACATTCTGAGACAATACTTGTTACTTCTTATAAACAAGAAAAGACAGAGGCTATGGCAGCCCAGAGGACTCTGAGAAGACAATACAGTGAAATGTGAAGGTAGCCTGGAGGCACATGGCGTTACAGTCACGGAATTCGTAAGAAGGTAACAGACTCTGGTCAGTCATGATGTTATCAGTGTTAGTTTCGCCACCCTGGTTAGTGTACCATACAGATATAAGGATGTCAACAACAAAGAAAACTGGATATGACACAATGGATTATGTATTATCTTTGCAAGTGTCTTTATTTTTGTTCCCCATTCTGTAAATCAAACTGTTCTAAGGTGAAAATATCTCAGGATAAATAAGCGGGTGAAGGCACAAGGCCAGGGAGTCCTCCTTCAAATTCCAGTGCAGGGAAATCTGTAGAAAACAATACGTTTTAGTAGTTTGAATGTAGACTAGACTATAGAGTTATTTATTTTTTTTATCCATTGAGAAAAATAAATATAAATAAGGTAAAAATAAATTGGACATTGTAAAACGCAGCCAGCACCGAGCAAATAGCATTAGATTGTGGTAAATAGCTTGTAATCACAGTAATCAGGCTAAGGTTGGTGAGCCAAGCTATTAGAAATAGTTTTCTAAGAAAGTAATTGCCTTAATTTGAAGCCGGGATATATTTGGGAGGGGGCGTGGCTTAGAGTAGTAAATAAACCCATTCAATTATTAATTAGTTTTAAATAGCCAGGGCCCCAAAGCACAGAAATTACTGATTCATATTAGGGAATAAAATTAGAAGAGGAGATGAACAATTTTTCAAAATTGTATTGGTTTGATTACCAAAAGCTCTATTTTGAATTCCCATCTGAGGCAGGATCATCACTGAACAATGTTTCTATGTGATTTTAAATTGGTTTATACTATGCAGATAAATGATACATTAACTTTTTACACTTGGAAATGTTTCCCAGTAACCTGATATGGTAGTTTACATGGTTTTTGTTGTTGTTATTTAATATTTGAGGTACTGCTGATTTACTTCTACTTGCCATCTGAAATGAAAGTTTACTTTTCCTCCAATATAATAAGACAAAATAAAACAAAGTGTTATCAAATTATACTTCTATGTAGTCATATCTGATTCTGCCAGTTAAATTCATATAGATGAAGAATGCAGCTACTCATGATACCATCATAACATATTTTAAAATGTAAATTTTAGTTTGATTTTAATTCTGAACTACAACTGTGACCTTATGTACATATAATATGTATACTTTGTATTCTTCTTTCTTACTCAATAGTTTACCATCAGTATTTACTTATGTCCTTTACAAATATGTGTGTGTTCATGTGGAGGAAATAGTTAGATGTTGGCTGTTCTTCACCTTATTCTTTGAGACAGGGGTTCTCACCATACCCAGAGCTTATAGATTTGGCTATGCTGGTTAGCCGGCAAGCTCCAGGATCCTCCTATCTGCGTCCCAGTACTGATACAACTAGCTTTTTTGTGAGTTGTAGGGGTCTAATTTGATGCACATGCTTGAGTTGCAAGGACTTTACCAAAGGAGCCATCTCCCTAGACCCCTAAAAGTTTTAATGATATCTATTCTGAGTGCTATAATATTCTGTCTCAATCACTGTTCTATTGTGAGGAGACACCATAAGCCAAGCAACTATTATAAGAGAATACATTTAATTGGGGCTTTCTTATAGTTTCAGAAGTTTAGTCCATTATCATAATGTAGGCATCGTGCTGGAGAAGTATCTGAGAGCCGCATCCTGGTCCATAAGCAGAGAGTGGAACTCTGGGTTTGGCATGGACTTTTGAAACCCCTAAGCCAACCCTCAGTGAGACATTTCCTCCAACAAGGTCACACCTAATCCTTCTAATCCTTTTAAATAGTGCTACTCCCTGTGACTAAGCATTTAAGTATATGAGCCTATGGGGGGCATTCTTATTCAAACCACCATATCTCTTAAATCAGTTGCCATATCATGGTTTACTGTTAAGCAATGACCCTAACTGGGATTGCTCACTTTAGCAGGAATATTTGATTCACTTATATATTTTCCAATTAAAGAAGAGAACCTAAAGGCAGAAATTTGTTCTGTCTTTATGTAAAACACCCTCATATCCATAACTCCAGAAGGAAACTCTGGGTCCAAACAGTCAAGTATTTAGGTTGAAAAAAAAACCAAAAGATTGGACATATTTTCTATATTGCTATATAGATACTCTGATTCATTTTTATTGTCAACTTGACATAACCAAGAAGTCATCTGGAAAAAATGAGTCTCAAATTGAGGGATTTCCCATATCAGATTGGCCTGAGGACATGTTTATAAGTAATTGTTGTGATTACTGAAAGGGTCCAGCCCACTGTGGATACCCAAGGGGAGGTGGTCCTTCCTTGTAGGACTGAACATTTGCTAAAGAGAACAAGGCAATGCACAGCTTCCATCTATGGCTCCCGCCCAGAATACCTCACTAATGGACTCTTCTTGGAAGTATAAACTAAATAAACCTTTTCCTCTCCAAGTTGCTTCTGGTCAGGGGTTTATCACAACAGTGGAACGCAGACTAAGATGGCATGAAAACGGCATCCCCACTACGTCATAGACAGCCAGAAATAATTTCCACTAACACTGAGTGCCCACCCATGTCCTTGCACAGGGAACCACTGTCAGGAGAACATTTGTCTTAGCAACATTTATCCCACGTTCACTGAGCCTCTGAAGGTGGCTGTTGACACCTCAAGGTCAGGCTGCCAGCTCACTTCCTAGTGAGTCAATGGCCAGCCTTTCAGAGTTTTCTGTTTCTCCTAGCGGAAACAGCACAGTGCAAAATATTCTTCTTTCATTGGAAGATGATAAATTTTGTTCCAAATCTCCTTCCCCTTCTAGTCATTATGTTGCCAAGCAACATCACAGGATGCTTTCATCTTTTTCTCTTGTGATGTTTAAGATGTTTAAGTTCATGTTTAAAACTCCTGCTGGTAAATAAGTTTGGATACAATAGAAATTTGTTGCAAAGTGCAAATGTATGACATTGAATTTATAGCAGGTTGATTGTAAGAGTGAAACAAGAAATGGGTCTTATCAAACAAAGTGACCACATGGTTCTCAAATTAATGTGTGATATGCCATTTCACAACTATTGTTTTCCACAATGTCACGACAATACTTATATACAACTTCTGATTCTCCTTGGGCAGCTCTCATGATGTTTCTTTCAGAAGTCTCTCATCTGACACAGCATCAGTTTGTTTTCATTACAAGTTTTAAAGATCTTATTTCTCACTTCATGTGTATTGATGTCTTACCTACATGCTTATCTGTGCTCCATGTGCTTACCTCGTATCTGTAGAGGCCAGAAGAGGGCATCAGATCCCTTGGGACTGGAGTTACAGATGGCTGTAGTCTACCTCATGAGTGTTGGAGATATAACCAGGGTACACTGGAAGAGCATTTAGTGATCTTTGCGTCTGAGCCACCTCTCAGTCCACTCAATAATTCATTATTTTTAAAATAATTTTACTGATTAATGATATACAAAACACTTAAATTACTTTTTTCAGGGAAATGCCTTCAGATGTTTTGTATGATAAAGTTTAAAGAAATATGAACTATTCTCCAATCCATAAACTGATGCTTATAAAAAAATATTGCCAGGCAATGGTGACACACACCATTAATCCCAGCACTTTGGAGGCAGAGGCAGGTGAGCTTGAGGCCAGCCTGGAGTACAGAGAGAGTTCCAGGACAGCCAAGGCTACAGAAGAAAAATCCTATCTAGAAAAACCAAGAAAAAAAAATCTACCAATTTATATAATATACAATATATATGTATATATATATATATTAAATTTTTACTATGAGCCAGGCACTGTTGTTGTAAACAAAGTTTAAGTGTTTAAGTGTTGTAAACAAAGACTATGAAAATTCCCACATTTGTGGAACAAAGCTTTGTCACGTCTCAGAACTGAAAGACTCTTGCCCTTTAGGGGATGTTTGGTGATTCTAGGATGATCCATGATGCCAGAAGAAGGACCTTGACCAGATAAGGGAAATTCTCTACATTACCCCTTTCAGTTTACTTTCTTTAGCATAGAGTGAGCAGACCCCGAAACACCAGAAAACCAAACATCTTAGATGAATGAGTCAAGGGGCTATGAATACAGAGGACTGATGGAGGGACCAGCGAGCAAGGTCTGAATGTTCTTGTGGCAGGTGGGCATTGTAGAAGTTATTTGCCATGGGGCAGGGGAGGAGGAAAGGATAGATGGAGATTGAGTTAAGATTTCCTACAAGAAACACAAAGTAAGAAAAGGGGGCTTTATTTGCATTACAACCTGAAGCAAAAAGTCACCAGAGCCAAATTACGCCAAAATAGAAACAAAACTCAGAATCGCTACATTTTGTGACTGATTTAGAATTAAGTTGCTTAGGCTTTTTGACGCTTGTGTGGTGATGGTGGGGTGTGTGTTTGTGTGTTGGAGAACAGTGAGCAACATGCTAGAAACCAAACAGAGCCCCTAGGTGTAAGGGACTCTGGTGGCAAGTCAAGAGTTCCATTTTTTTTCTGGTTAGATCTTCCAACCAAACAAGAGCAGTTCCCTGTTCAGCACTTCAGGAATTAAGAGACCAGAACCGTTGGAGAAGTGTGTGTGTGTGTGTGTGGGGAGGGGGGATATACGTCTTTATATATTCCTGTTAGTCAAATCTAGACATTGGTCATGACAAAGCAAAGGGAACTGCAAAGTTGGTTTAAACGAATGAAATGAAGTGTGGCTTGCTGCCTGAGAGCAATCTCTGTGTAGCAACTCTCTCTCTCTCTCTCTCTCTCTCTCTCTCTCTCTCTAAACTTTTATAGAATGATGCCTATATATAGGATGCACGATGCGGCTTTCTCTCTAAATTGCCTTAATATAGAGAAAGGTTTATTTTGTCTACACCAAAGGACTTTGACCCTTTTTAGACAAGGACCAATCAACTATTCATAAAACTCCCAGAAACACCTAACTTGTGTGGCATTTGTACTTTGAGTTAATACCAAATTTCAGGCCTTAACGATCTAAATACACATCCTGAGTGTAGGCAAGAGCATTCTGAAAACTCTCTTGCCTGTGAAACATTAAGTCAAACAAAAACTTATCTGTTGCTCCCACCCCAAAATAGGGTACACATTGTCGTGTGTAAACACAGACTGGAAACCTAGGAAGGTCTGCTGGATCCACCAGCCTCACACGGTTGCTAAATATTAGCTTGCTACAAAGATTTGTTCTTAAACAAGAGAGCTTATCGGGTCCTTCAGGCCGCACCATAACCCACATCTCACCACACCCACCCCACCCCCTCCCTCTCTCTCACACACAGACTACATCCAACTTCTAATGACATCAGCTGGAGCTTCCTCTGAGCAACTGGGAAAGGGAGTTGGCCCAGAATTCCACAAAACTCACCTGAGGTTTTAAACCATACTTATCCCCAGTGCTCCACAACTGGTTCAACTCCTAACAAAATTATCAGTGTCCGTGGTTCCAAACTGAAGGGAGAATTGAATTAGGAAGGAGAAACATTTTGTTGTGGGGAAAAAAAATTACATTACTCTGTGGGAACGTTGCAAGGGACCACAGAGAGGCGGAGTCCAAAAGTACTATTCCCATGATCATCCGGTTACCTGGAAACAGATGTCCCATTGTCAGGAGGGCGGTGGCTGGAAGTGGGGGTGTTGGATGGGGGGAGGGGTAGAGAAATGCTAATCTCTCCTCTTTCCTTCTATTTCCTGAAACCAAAGTTTGGTTTTCTGTTTGGCTCACGGAACAGAAGAGGACAGGGGATGTCACATGAGTGTTTCTATTTCATGTCCAGTTTCCTGTCCCGTACTGGGGAAAACTGAACCTTGGATGGTCCTGGAACCTCCGGGGAGTTCTGCTTGGCAGAGACAAGGAAGAAGATTGTGTCAGAGGATGGCCTGTATCCCCTGGCCCATATTCACCGCAACGAGAAACTGGGAATATAGTACAGGAGGAAAAGTATTTGCCTAGGATGTAAAAGATCCTGGTTTCAACTCCCAACATGGAAAAAAAAAATCCAAAATACCATCAGTTTGTAACTGTATTGTCTCTGTGTCCCTTGTTACTTAATAATAAAGTTCAGGGCCCAGTGTGGTGCCACATATTTTTAATTCTAGCCCTTAGGATACAGAGGCAGGCTAATCTTGGTGAGTTCAAGGCCAGCCTGGTGTATGTAGGAGTTCCAGGCCATTCAGGGGTACACAGTGAGACCCTCTTTCAAAACAAACAAACAAAGCAGGAAAAATAAATAAGGGCTTAGAACTTCAAGCTGGTCCATGAGACTGACAGAAAACAGAGTTTCCATGCTCCTGCAGATACACTCTGAATGCTGAGAATTCTCCTGAGATAACAGGCTAGACCAGGTAAGCCATCCAGGGCTACCTTAGTAGGATTCTTTGGATTTGCTACTCGGTTAGCATTTCTTTGTAGGAATGTGACTTACAACCCTTTGTCCGCTGACTTCACTTCAAGTATGGGAAGAATCCGCCTCCTAGAACTTCAGAGTCTTGTAGTAAGATGATGGATAAACAAAACGAGGCACAAAGGCCAACACAGAAGCAAGGGCGGGAGGAAGCCTCTGAAAAGAAAGCATCTAGACGCTGTAGGAAAGCAAGCAGTGTATTCCATGGAGATCAGGAGACAGGTCATACATATAAAATATTATGGAAAACCACCAAAAAATTATAATGGTCATATTATCTGAAAAAGCCAGTGCACATGAAAAGCCAAATAGCACAGACTATGCTACTGGATTTTCCAAAGAGAAATTCTAGGAAGCGTAACCACTGCATGAGAGTGTAAACTGTATTGCAAAGGAGACGATGCATTTGCTCAAAGTTAGGAACACAAAATTAACACCTTGGTTATTGTTTTGGGGCAACTGTGAGCCACTCAGAGTACCATGAGTTATCAGCATTTTTGTCTTATCTCTGGATTTATTGACGCATGGATTTGGGTTATTTGATTACGTGTTAACATTCCATCAGCAGAATTTAGTGAAAAGGCTCAAAGTGAGATAATCTCGACTTGTCTGGTGGGTAGAATGACCGTCAAAGGAAAGAATGAAGACCCACAGAGACTTCCCCATCGTGTCTCAGACACCAGTCTTGCTGCTGGATACAGATTGGTCCATTTTGATGCCACCCCTGAAAATCCAGTGGTATGTTTTGAGGAGACAGTGATTTCAGCCAACAAGTCAGTGGTGCAGAGGACCCTATGATGTCACACTCTATGAATCTGAGGGCAAAGGTCAGAGAGTGTACTGAGAGAAAGTCTGCTAACAGCAAAGCTACTGTGGCAGACATACATAGAGAGACAACGCCAGGACAGGGATCTTCACTTTGGCCTGCCACATGCCCTAGGTAAGAGAAGGCACAGAGAGGCGATTGTGGAGATGAGGAGAACCAAGTGCTGATGGGCGGGAAGGGACAAGAGCAGGATGATGGGCTGAGGCTAGGGAATATACAAAGAGAGATAGTCCTAGCCTTAGAGGGCAGGAACCAATCTCAGCAACTGGGAATAAATAGCCCTAGAGTTTTATTGTTCTGGGCCCAAAGGCATCGGGCCAATAGAACTCTGGAGCTGCCTGTCCTTCATTGACTGTAGTAGAGCCCAGGAAAGCCCAGGGACATGCATGCTACCCACAGCAGCATCCTCCTGCTAGGTGACAGACTCTCAGGAGGTCTTGAATCTATGAAGGCAGCCCCTCTGCCTGGGCCAGCTTAGGGCAGTGACTGCATCCCACACTCCTATAGCACTTGGGAGAGAGTCTTTGGTAAAACACCCAAATCCCTCAACCCATGGGCTATGATCTTAGGATGTGTGTAGGGGTATCCTTAGCAGGCTGCCTAGACCACAGAAGGCAAAGGGAAGTGTGCTCCTCAGAAGATCCCGAGTAACAATGAAGGGAAATGACCACAGTAAAGACAGCTCTGGTAGACAACAGACAAATGCCCAATAAAGACTCAGCAAGAGTGGGAACCACAGGAAGGAGAGCCCACAATTGCAATCAACTCTCCTGCTCTTTATACACACAAATGGCAGTCGCCTGCTTTTGAGGACACAAAATGAAGTGGTCCCAATACCTCATGCTTCTTTGTTTACTTGCATTATGTTTAACAGGTTTTTTTTTTTACTATACTGTTCTCTTTCAAACTAGGTCTTTTTGTTATTCTCCATCATGCATTCATTTAATTTTGTCTAATTATATTGGGGCAGTGGTTTTTGTTTTGTGTTTGCTTGCGTGTATGTGCGTCTGCTTTCCCCATCTCTTTCTTTTGTCTCATTTCCTATTTCTACCTTTATGCTTTAAATAGGTTTCAACTTTATAACATATTTTAGTTTTCTGGTCAGTGGTCATATATGATTGGGTTATAATAGATTTTGGGTATAATTCTATGTGAATGTGGTTTACTGTTGTTAAAGTTCATTTTTCTCCTTAGCGGGAGGAGGAGTTTTTAGGGGCTGGAGAAATGGCTCAGGGCTTAAGGGAAGGAAGAGAACCTGAGTTCAGTTTCTATCACCTATATCATGGTGCTCTCAAGTGCTTGTAGCTCCAGCTACTGGGGATTCGAACCTTCACACACGTGTGCATGTACACACACACACACACACACAACATTAAAAAAAGAGTAAGTTTCTCAGTCACTCTTTAAGACTTTGGGCTCACAGACCATCTGTCTGTGATGAAACACTGAGAAAGCTTGCTGTGACCTGAAAACACTCACAGAGGTTACTTCTCTCTCTCCCACTTACAGGCTTGAGATGACCTTGAGTTACAGTTTGTCTCTATCGGTGTCCATCTGATATCAGGCTAGGTTAAGTCATAGGGTATGAAGTTTACCCACCTTCCCTGAAAAGCTACGGATTGAAGGCTCTCTCCTTTACGACCCCGTTGCAGTGTCTACATACATGCCCTATCTCTCCTAATGTCCTCCCACTTAAAGACTTCATCAAGGTTGTCATGCTAATGAAGTAGGTCTCTCGAAGAGCATTTTCATGTCATCTCCTCCTATGAACCTGCTTTCTTTTGTAAGTTATGACCAAAATCAGAAGTCTCTCTGAGCCAATAGAACCTACATATAAAAGACTTTACCAGATAAATCTTGTACCTAATAATCATTCTCAACAAGGAAGCAGAATGCAAAAGCAACGTGCGAAAAAATCAATAGCTTTTCTATATACCAATAATGAACTTGCTGAGAAATATATCCAGGGGGAAAAATCTATTCACAATACATACATTACATAAATCACAGCACAGAAACAAGAAAAATGGAAACACGAGGCAACACAGCTCCTCCAAAGAATCATAATGGACTTAACAGATAGGTTTGCAGCATTTCATTCAACAGTTAAGAACTTCTTTAGAATAGACCACATTCAGAGGGCCTGCACGAATCAGCTTTTTGGAACACAATCCCTATGATGGCAGACCTTGTTCAGCCTTGATACATGGAGAAAGCACTTAGTCCTGCCTACACTTGGTATGCCAGACTTTGTTGACTCCCCAAGGGAGGCCTTACCTGCTCTGAGGAGTGGATAGGGAGAAGGTGGGGAGGACAGGAGAAGAGGAAGGAGGGGGAACTGGGGTAGGTATGTATAATGAAAACAAGACCACATTCTAGGCCACATGGCACATCTCACCAATTACAAAAGTGTAAATGAATTTTTCTTTGGGCTGCCAGCTCCCAAAAAAACAACACAGAGATATATTATTAATTATGAAAGCTCAGCCCATAGCTTATGCTTGTCCCACTAGTTCTCAAAACTTAAACTCACACTTAATATTAATCCATGGTTTGCCTCATGGCTTTTTACTTTTTTGCCATGTTGCACCTGTTTCCTCTCTAAGTCCTCTGGCATCTCTCCCATGCTTAGATTCATCTCCTTCTCTCTATCTGGAAGTCCCGCCTGGCTAACTTCTTCCTGTCTAGATATTATTAAACTAATCAGAAGTCACCTTGGTAAAGACACATCTTCAGTGTACAAAAAGGTTATTTTGGAACATAAAAGAATTGAAGTAATCATTGAAGAAATTAGAAAAGAAATATTAAAAAAGAATCCCAAGAATCAAATGCAAATGAAAGCGCAACTGGCCAGAACCTCTGGGATGAGCTGAAGAGGAAAGCTGCCATCGATAAACTGTTTCAGTCACTGAATCAGAGCGGTTCAAGTGAAGACACTGTCACATCTCAGTGTCCTACGAAAACAAGAACTGAAACTCCAAATCAGAAGGTACCAAGAAATACTGAAAATCATGACAAAATTAAAGGACAGAAAATAGAATTAATTCTTTGAAAACAATAAGCAAGATTGACAAATACCTGCCATGGTGGTTTGAATGAGAAAGGCCCCAATGGGCTAATATACTTAAATTCCTGGCCCCTAGTTGGAAGACCTGTCTTGCGAAGGTGTGAAGTTATAAAAGTAGGTGTGTCACTGGAAGTGGGCTTTGAGGTTTCAAAAGCCCAGACCAGGTCCAGCCTCTATCTGCCTCCAACTTGCAGGTAGGACTTGACCTCCCAATTACAGCTCCAGAGCTTGACTGCTGCTGAGACATTGCATGATGATAAAAGGGTTGGTTCACCAGGAAGTCATAGCAGTTACAAATGTGAGCACGGTGAGTATCAGAATTAATGAATCGAAAAATCCACGAGGACAGTGGAAAGCATGGTTCCTCAATCATGGACAGAGTGACCACAGAAAAGCGCCAAGTGGGCGGAAACACTCAGTAATAGTCCATTCAAAAGACTCTAGCCAGCAGATATACAACAGTCAGCTCAATAGCTTCAGGAACGTATTCAGGTATTCATAGAGCATATTAAAAAACACACATCCTAGTTGATATAACACACTTGAAGTAGGTTAAAGTTTGAAATAACGAAGAAATGTTCTCTAATCGCCAAGGGATCCAAGCCAGAAGCTGATAGTAGAAAAAGGGAAATTTCCAGCCAACCTTTACCCTTGAGGTGGATTTCTGAGAGTTCAAGTCCAGACTACTCTACATAGTCAGTTCCAGGCCAGCCTGGGCTAAATAGGGAACCCTGTCTTAAGTCACAAACATCTGTAATTCCAGTTCCAGGAGATCCAACACCCTTTCTCTGGCATATGTGAGCATCAGGCATGCAAGTGAATTACAAACATCCAGATAGAAACCCTAACACACAAAATAAAAATTTAAAATTAAAATATAGAGAATTGGCAATAAGGACTTATTAAAAAATATAACAAAAAATAACTAATGTTATTACAGTGGTAAACAGCTCAAGTCACCAATAAATATTTCTGTACCAAATTTCAGAGCTCTCAACTATCCGAGATAAAGCTCAAAAGAGTCAGGAACTCAATACAGTAAAGGCCATCTGTGGAAGCCCTCCTACTCAGTGGTGAAACAGAGAACACTTATTCCCTCATTCCCTCATGGTCAAGACCAGGAAACAACTCCTCATTCTTTCCACTTCTAGTCAACATAGTATCAGACTTCCTGTACAAGGCACTTAAGGCAAGAAACAAAATAATTAAATTGAAATCAGAATGAAGAAATACTGCTATCACTAATATAACACGGATGGGACTCCAAATGTTTCCCAAAATCCCGTCAAAACTAATAAACCCAACAAAGTCCATGATATAAAACCAATATGAAAATATCAGCTGTATTACATACGCTAACAGCATAAAACATAAAAAGGAAAAAAAGTTTCATTTATAATAGCATCAAAAAATATTGCAATAAAGGTAACTAAGAAGAGGAAAGACACACCCACCTGTTTGTTACATTATTTTGTTTCATGACAGAATGTTGTTATGGAAAATGAGCTAGCCTAGAATTCATAATCCTACTGTATCTGTATCGGTTTCTCTGATTCAGGCACGCACAACCACACTTGTCTCAAAACACACAGACTTAAAGCAATAAATATTTCTTAAAATCTCTAGAGACACAAATGAGTTGAAAGCCACCCTGTGTTCACTGGAAAACACTATGTTACAACTCTCCCACTGTCTACCATGACTTACATATTTAACACAGTCCCTAATCACATTCCCCAAAGCATTTTTATAGAAATATTAAGAAAAAGATCTATAGCTTATTTATACCAAGTCTTAGAAGACTCCAAATACCTATAACTATTTTGGGAGAGAGAGAGAGAGAGAGAGAGAGAGAGAGAGAGAGAGAGAGAGAGAGAGAGAGAGAGGAGTGAACTTGGAGACCTCACGGTTTCTATGCTGCTTAGCTTTGTCAGTGTCACACGAACTAGAGTTACCCGGGAACAGGGACCCTTAACTAAGGAAATGCCTCCACAAGACTGGCCTGTAGGCATGTCTGTGTGACCACGTGGGAGGGTCTAGCCCACTGTGGTTGGTGCCATCCCTGGGTGTTCCAGGTGGTTCTGGAAGGTCAGCTAATTTTCTTAGACAAATAAACTCTTTGTTCCCCAGGCAGCTTGCAGTTGTGGTGTTTATCATAATAATGGGCAACAACTTCCAATCATATTAGAAGGCAGTAGTGATCAGCAGTGTGGACCAGAAGGAACACATACAAATGGGCCAATTGAATACCCCCAAAATAAATATGCAAATATGAACAAGTGATCTTTGGGAAAACATGCCAATATTGCTGAGCAGGGAAAAGTAACTTTTCCTTAGACTGGTATGAGAAAACCAGATATACTCCTCTAGAAGAGTAAAGATAAACCCTTTCATATGCCATAGGCTAGGAAGAGCTCAGAAAGGATGAAACATCTAAAGCTGTAAACATCTAGAGGAAAGCATAGGATAAACGTGACATTGGGCTTGGCAATGCTTTCTTAGACATGGCATTAAAATCATAGGTGACAAAATCCAGAGACACACAGGCCAGCCTTATCTACAGAACGAGTACCAGAACAGCCAAGGATACACAGAGAAACCTTGCAGAAAAAACCAAACCAAACCAAACAAAAACAACAACAAACCTAAACATTCAAACAGGATAGCTAAACTTGTATTCCTTAAATGAGATCAGAACAGCTATACATTGGAACAAAACTGTATAATAGAAAACCCTCTTATAATAAAGTATGCATATCTTGATGCATACTAAGCATAGGCATTTTGCACACCTGATGTATCGTAAAACCACAAAAATATGTCAGAAAGCACTGGAAACACGAAACACTACTGCATAGTAGGAAAAAAAAGCACAACTCCAGAAGCATTTTACCTCTAATCATTTAAAGGTAAAATTTGTCAACTAAAGTTCATCTAAATTTGAAACATCACTCATATAAAGGTCCAAGAATAGCATGACTTAATGTCCAGCTGGAGACCAAACCCAGGGTTCTGCATTACCTAGTCAAGCATTCAACCACCGAGATATGCAGCCAACCCCTTGGGATTGGGTCTAAAATCTCCTTCCTTTGATTTTGATCTCAAAAATTTCTTGTGTGTTTTTCTAAAATTGTCCTTTAAATATAAGATTTTAGGTGTGAGGCTTAGGGGAACTTGGGCAGTCTGCTGGAAGGGCAGGGAGCAGGGCTCTGATTGCCCCCTTACTATCTGTTGGAAAAGCTGCCTTTTTTCTATCTAGTTGCTTTCCTACCCGTGTGACAATCAGTGGGTCTATTTCTATGAGCCTCTTTCTGAGTTACCCAGTCCACGTCATTGATCCATGTTTCTCTCATTGCACCAATGTCACAGAATCAATTATAGTTTTTATCAGTTTGGGAGTCATAGATTCCTTTCTCCTCAAAAATTATTTTTTATAATCTTATAAGTTATAAAATAATTATAACACCTTTATAAACCTTCACACTACTGGCATTTGATTTAATTCCTTTAATTTCATCTGGAAGAACTTTCTCGTAGGACATCTCGGCGGCGACAGACTCCCTTGGGCTTTACTTATCTGATTATCTTAAATTGCCTTTAATTTTTAAAGGATAATTTGGCCAAAGACAATATTAATATTCCAGGTTTCCAGGGTGTCCTGTCAATCCTCTGACCACATTATCCTTTGCAGTCTGCCCTGCAATTTTTTTTTTTCTAAGAAGTCTGCAGATAATCTTGCAGGAGCCCCTGTGCATGCCACATTTTTGTTTCCTTTCTGGTTTCATGACTCCTATCTTTGACTTTGGACAGTTCAAGGGTAGTGTCTACTAGTTATCTGTGTTTCACGGATCTGTGTGGTCATTTTTTTCCACAGTTTTGTGTCATTCAGCCATTATTTATTCATGTAAACTCTCTACCCTTTTATGTCTCTTATCTCTATCTGGGATTACCGTAGTAAGTATAATGTTCAGTTTAGAGTGCCATATAAGTACATCGGGTTTTTCTTTTTCCCCCCATTCTTTTCTGCTTTGCTCCCATTACTCAAGAATTTGAACTATCTATCTTAAAGCTTGTTGGTTCTTTCTTCTGCCCGATCAAGTGTGATCCCTAAACCTTGCTATAAATCTTTCTGTTCAGCTATTTGATTTTGCTAAGTCCAGAATTTGCTATTCTTATTTATTCCTTTGATGTATTTGTTGATATTTTCATTTTGTTTGTGGACTGTTTTATTTATTCCTCTGTGTTGTTTTCTTCACGAAGTGTCTTAGTGACTGTGACTTCACAACAGTGCTTAGGCGACTATGGTTCTGCTCCTTGGTGGTGGTTTCAGGAGCTGCATCTCCTCCATCTGAGTTGTATTTCTCTGTCCTTAGTGTGTCTTATGATCTAGATCTACGTGTATTCAGCTGAAATTGGGGCATTTGAAAACATTGACATCTTTGCATACTGCCTTCCATGCAGGAGACTTTCAGCAATCAGCCCAACTAGATGGTCTAGGGTTTTGAAACCATTGTCTTCCAGGCAACTAACTCCCTGTGAAACTGGTTTCCTCAGATGCGTTGCCTCTGCCTTCAGCAACTTCTGTGTTCCTAGTCTCCTAGATGCGCTACCTTAGCAGAGCCAAATCACCTCATTTGTGTGCCAGAAGACAAGCTTGAATTTCAGTCTCATGGCTAGCTCTTTTCTCCCATCTGTTCCAAGGATCTCCAGAATGAGGCTCCATGGTTTGAAGTGACCTGTCATTACAGTTTCTTAGGTAGACTCTAGGATTCACCATAGACACTTCTTGTACCTTCAATTCAGTGTTGGTGGCTTGGTGCATGCTGCCATTCTCAATCTTCCAGAAAGAATTCAATCAATCATCTGATCTTTGAGCAAGTTGCTAAGGCAACCTAATAGAAAAGGATACTCTTCAACTTGTGATACATCAAAATGGGATCAGCCAAGTGTCAAAAAGGAAGCTTGACCTGAATTGCATTATATATTATATCTGAACTCATAATTGACTATAAATTTAGAGATGTATAAGTAAACACGCTTGGATTGTTTTTGCAAATTCTTAATAATGGCATTTAGCTAGGCAGATAATAGTCCTAGCTAAAATAGATAAAAGAATCAGCACAACTTTTTAAAAAGAAGCAATGCGTAAGACTGGCATACCTTTTTTTTTTTTTAATATCCAAAACTACCACAAAGATAGTATATTCTGATTTAACCCTAAACAAGTAGGCCCAAGAAGCCGAGCAAAAAGAAATCAATACAAACACAGAGATGCCAAAGCTGTTTGATGAGCTGCTGTCATCATTTAGGGCAGAAAAGAATCCTTCCGCCAATTTTATTCCAACTGGATACCTTTACAGGAAGGGAACCCTCTTGAACCCTATTTTAAACCATTCAGAAAAAAACTCAAGACAGATTATAGGCCTACATATAATAGCTAAAAACATATAGCTTTTGCATTGGGCTGAAAATCAGCAAAGTAGATGAAGGCCAATATGAAGGGAAACCACAGATCTGAAACAGTGGGAAGGCATGACCACGCATGCTGTGCGTCACTCATCTACGGTTGTCTTGGCACCTGCCTGGTCACTTGCAGCCTGCAGTAGAAATGCCTCCTGGCAGCTCTCCTTTCCACTTCATGACACCCACACCTGTTCCCCGACCTCTTCATTTCTAAAAAGTCAGGTTTCTGTGAGTGAATATTCCCCTTCAACATAGTTTTCTTTTATTTCAAAAGTTATAACCAACACCTAGCATGCTCCTAACATTTTCCCAATCGAGGACTCCTGTAAATGTTATGATGGGGGAGTTTGTCAAACAAGGAAAGAAACGAAGCACCGAGCAAATGAACAAGTGACGTGCTGGGCCTTAGGTAAGTCGCTCAGTCAGGCTTGACTTTTCACATCACAGGGAGGCAAGGTCAAAGGTGAACCTGAGAAGGCAGGCTATCTCTAGACTGTGATGGGCAGTACGTAGAGATGCTCAGATTTTTAACTCTGTTCTAAAATAATCATCTCGGGGCATAAGAGATGGCTAGAGAGTGGTTAAGAGCACTCACTGGCTGCTCTTTCAGAGGACCCAGGTTTGAGTCTTGGCATCTACATGCAATCTCACAACCATATGTAACTCCAGTTCCAAGAAATCTGACACCCACTTCTGGCATGCGCTTGATGCACAGACAAAACACCCATGCACATAAAATAAATTATTTAATTAAAAATTAGCTAATAATTTTTAGCTTGTAGCTATTCTCTAGATCAGTGGTTCTTAACCTGAAGGGGTTATGACCTCTATGGGGGCTGAACAACCCTTTCATGGGGGTTACATATCAGATATCCTGCATATCATATGTTTGCATAATGATTCATAACAGTGTCAAAATCACAGTTATGAAGTAGCAACGAAAATAATTTTATGGTTGAGGGTCAACCATAACATGAGAAGCTGCAACATGAGGAAGGTCGAGAACCACTGAGCTAGATGAAAAGACTAAAGACTCCAATCACTTCTGCACTTAACCAAAGATGCTCTCAAAGCGGGTGGTTTCTAGTAGTTTAATGACTGTCTCTCTATAAACCTGTTTACACCAGGAATACAAAACTGTACTACAGTTTTTTCTTTCCTATTTAATCTCTAATGACAGTAGTGAGGAAAGATCCAGAGTTGTGCACCAGCTCTACATCCTACATCAGAAGCACTGACCTGTTTATCCACAAGTCCTCGCTCTTCCTTGTCTACGTCCTCTGCAGGTTTGTCGAGGTGTTTGAATAATTCAGTCGAGGGATGCTTTAGTACGAGGAGGGCTGAAGTCAATCTGCAAAGTAGAAAGAAAGCAGTGTGTAATTCATCCTGGCTGCCCCATTCATTTGCTTTGCAGATCTTGGCCTTCAACATCTGTATCACACTGATCTTGCCCTGTGAAATTTAGTGTGTGTGAATGCGTGCGTGCGTGCGTGTGCGTGTGTGTGTGTATGTGTGTGTGCTGATTTTTGTTAGCTAGATAAGGCCTGCGTATCATCCCTTCAGATTTTCTTTTTGGTATAGCCTTCAGATTTTACCCCCTCTGTGTCTAGTAAATAAAATCCAAGTGAGTATCTTCAAGTCTAATAAAAGAGGAAAGAGAGGTAAGAATGAAAAGCATTTTGATGGATACTGAACTGGATTATAGATCTCAAAGAGAATTCAGGGATTCATGTATGACTAAGGAATGACCAGTTTGTCAATAATAATGGAGCCCAAGGACTTAATTAACCTAAAAGGAAAAATGTGTTGAGAAAAAAAAGGAAAGACTCACTGATCAGTCAAGAAGAATGCAGGAAGGAGGACACACCAACAAGGCAAGATAAGAAATTAAACCAAACCACACAAACAAAAACCCAGAACAAGCAAATCTTCTGCTACAGAGGGCTTCAAAAAGTAAGTATAGAAACAATGAAGAATTAATTACTGACTCCACTAGAGTATCTAATCATATGGAGAAATAGTAACCAATGTGTAGTCCTTTCTGAAGTGTCTATAATAAAATGAAGTGTGCCAGGAAACAGGACACTAGGACTATTCTAGGGATCCTCAGTATTTGGAAGCTGGCAACAGTCTGCCCATGGTTAATGCTGAAAAGAAAAACTTAAATGTAAGGAAGTATGGGAGACTGGAAACCTAGTGGATTGGAAACTCTCCCAGGTAGAAACAGATGAGCCAAGAGTCTATGCAAGGAGATGACTTTGTGACTAACTAGAATTTCCTTGTTTCACGTGAAAGGAAAGATTAGGGATGAAGGGGCTACAGACGTGGAACCCTCTGAGGTCTGGATTGGAAGGGGGCATAGCTGGATTACCTTCCTCCAAGGATACCTGTCTCGCGTGAGTTTTTGAAAGGAAGTCAAAGCAGAAAGTCACGGTCAATAGCTGAGGAGTCAGAGCAGGGGAGAAGGAAAATGGAGCTAAGGACCCAGCTTCGACTGATAAGGATGCGCAGTTCAGGTTCTTGGCTCTGTTATCCCAAGACTACCACCTGGGAAACTTCAATCTGTCCATCCATCCACGCATCCATCCATGCATCCATTCATGCATTTATGCATCCATTTATGCATGCATGCATGCATCCATCCATTCATGCATGGATGCATCCATGCATTGTTCTGTCAATCAGTTTGAGAGTCAGAGTCTCATTCTGTGTCCAGGTTGGCTTTGAATGTACAGTGATTCTCTTGTCTCAGCCTCCTGGGGATAAGGAATCATGTGACATATTTGGGGGAGGGGTGTTAAAAATATTTGTTCTCAGTTTGCAACACCCAAAATATAGATTTAGCTGTTCTGGAATGAATTGTTTGTAAAAAAAATCTCTGGGTAATATTTTCCTTCCTTCCTTCTTTCCTTCCTTCCTTCTTTCCTTCCTTCCTTCCTTCCTTCCTTCCTTCCTTCCTTCCTTCCTTCCTCCCTCCCTCCCTCCCTCTGAACTGGAGATGAAATCCATGGTCTTGTTCATATCATACCATGTAAATACTGTGTCATTGAACTGTACCCCTGGACTTTTACCATATTATACAAATGTAAAAAGAACAGCACAAGGAGGTGACACATCTGAACCTGTGAAGAAAGGGCCACTCACTCTCTTTCAACCGTTCTGATTTTCTAAGTACACCCCTTTACACTGAAAATAAAGCATTAGTACATGGCTGGAGAGAAGAATATCTTATTGTCATAGAGCAGACAAACATGTTCAGGGTTCATTCCCACTACAACAAAAAGCAAACCAACCAAACAACAAAACAAAAAACAAGAACAAAGCAAAAAATCTAAGCAAACATTAATATCAATATATGATAGAAATAGTGGTGGCAGAATAGAATTAGTAACTACATCAATGCTTAAGTTATAAGGGAGCAGAAAGCACACATGGTAACTACAGAGTCCTATATATGACTGCCTCAATCTGAGCTACCAGGCCACCAGGGAACTGTGTCTGATCATTGCAAATCACATCAGGTTGTGAATTCTTCATTTAAAAGAATTGTGTGTGTATGCATACACACATGTGGATGGGGGAATAGCTCAGCGGTGTAGTATAGGGTGCTGGAATAGCTCCATTAAGTCCATATATAGATGCATATATAAATGCATGTTTATATATTATTTCTTATTTCTCAGGTATCAAATTCATTAGATAAGTCTAGTATTAAGAATATTTAGTACCAAAAGAAACTATTAGAGTGTTCTATCTTAGTGGATATTAATTAATAAGGTATTAAGATAATCTTTGAATTGTGCTGTTTTTTAAAAAGAGAAATGTGATTAACAGAATTTAGGAACCTATGTCATTTGAATAAGTCAATAAAATGGTCTACCACTTGTACATAACATTGACTTTAAACCTGGACGGTCCTAGGATAAGATGAGAGATAAAATAAGATGTAATCACTGGTCAAGTCAAAGTCCATTTCTTCTGTGTTAATTCAGGAGTCTCAAATATGTGAGATTACCAACAGGACAAGTTACAGGGGAAATCAACCGAAGCCCCAGATCCACAGCGACACACGCTGAGTCTGTGACCTGCCCCAGAGAACACTCAAAGAAATCACAGTTAAAATCCTCACATTATTTCACATCAAGCTTCAGGAATTCACAGGGATTTTCCCTCATTGTTCTCACTCACTAAAATTGGTCTTGCATTGTCCTCCCTTGGGGCTGTGAACTGTGTAAGTCCTGGTATTCTCTCAACTTTGTTCTCTGATAACTGCTGGGTAGAAAACGCGCCACCTTCAACTGCTAACCTTGAACTTGGGAATTCTGACAACTTGAGAAAACTGTCTGGCCTGTCCCCCCACAAAAAAGACACGTGTTCAAACTTACCAGCAGGCAAAAGTATTTCCACAATCAACTGTTAACATTTACTAAGAGGAAGCTTTCAACTAAAAGTTTCCAGAATGAAAAGGATGTAAATAATGCCGTGCACGGGCAGCGGGAAGTACCTCTCAGAATCGGTCCCCATTAAGACTATGCCCCCAAGTTCCCTGGAAGCCACAGAAGACAGAGCCTTGCAAGCAGCATGAAGTTGCCAGGTGGCAGCACTGCGGGAGGATTTATGAGCAGACTCTCAACTGCCCAGCTACTCTACATTTCCTTTGTTACTTTTCCCAATTTCTTGCAAATGAGTGACTACCAATGCAGGCTGTGCGATTTCGGGCTCTCTTCGATTTGCACACTGTTATAAAGGTGGTAGTTGAAAGCTACTGAAGCCGGCAGTTTTTCTCCCCACTGGGCCCTTTCTCTGTGTCTTGGTGGATTTATGATCCCACTCTCTTCCAGCTGACAGCCTTGAGTTGCGTTCCCGTTGTTCAGAACAAGAGTGTCCTCATAATTGAAATACATAAAAGCTAAAATATGGACCTCATATATTTGAAGGGAAGTCTTAAGTACAAAATTCACAGCTAATGATCTTCTTAGGCGTCTGATATGATAGCGAAATAGAAACAGGTAGAAAAAAATACATCTCAGTTTTAATGCTGAACAAGCAGGGAGTTAATGTTGGAGCTTTGCTTAGGAAAGGGGACACATGCAAGAACCCAAGTTAACAAACTCCCCAGAAGTGAAAGAATGATGACGTCATACTTGATAAGTGGGATCCAGAGAACAATAGGCATAGTTAGGTCTCCATGAGGAAGTGGATAGGACCTTCAGTACTTTGCTATCTTCAAATGAAACGGTACAATGAATTGCTCAAGTACTAACACGGTCAAGGAGCAAGCACAAGATGATAGGGGTTTAAATCCACAGAGACTCTAGAAGCGCTTTCTAGTCTAGTTGTCTTCTATCTCAATGCAGTAAATCTAGTGAGCGGCAAGGTTTCTGGCTTGACCAGAGAAAAATACTTCATTAAAAGCCTCACAATCCCAATCAAAATTCGCAACATGATAAATGACTGTAACAACCTAGGATTTTCATCTTTCTGGTATTGGACTAAGTTGTTGAATCATGTAGATGATCAGAACATGAACTTTCTATACAGCAATGCTCATACTGTCCATAGATTTAAAAGTAGAGATGACTGCTGGTAATTCTGATACTTGGGAGGATGAGGTTGGTGACGGGTAATTTCCAGGCCAACTCGAGCCACAGGATAAGACTATATTGAAGGAAAGGAAGTGGAGGGAGGAATAGGGAAGGAAAGAGGCAAACACTATTTACACATTAGAGCAGCTGAAATGAAAACCAGATTACTAACAGTGGGCAAAAGTATATTTTTAAAAGTGTCTGTTTCATGCTTTCTACGGCAGATGTGCCCTCCCAGCTTCCTGTCCTGGCTGCTGAAACTGCTTCATGTTAGCATGATGCCTCTTCACATATATGAAATGTAAAACTGTGTAGTGTCTAGTTTTGTGTTCTGTTTCTGTGAGAAGACACTGACCAATTTGTGGATGAAATGGTTTAAGTTGGTTTACATTGCTCTACCAGAATCCATCGGCGAGGAAGGCCAGGGCAGAAATTCAAGCAGAAATCTGAAGGTGCATCTGAAGCTGAGACCCCAGAGTAAACCACCTCATTGGTTTGCTGTCCATAGATTCTTATACAATTCAGACCACCTGCCCTGGGTTGGCACCACCCACAGTATGCTGGGCTCTTCCATGGCAATCATTAATCAAGAAAATGCCCCATAGACTTGCGTACAGGCCAGTCTGATAGAGCTGATTCCCCAGCTTAGGCTCCTTTTTTTCCTAGATGACTCTAGCTTGTGTCAAGTTGACAAAAATTAACTCCTACCTCTATTGCTATCTAACTACAATTTGCATTACTCTAGAAAATTCTTTAGCTGTTTAAAGAACCACATGGTACGAAAATCATAACTTTGGGTTTGTTTCTCAAGGAAATAGAGAGTTACAGTCACAAAACCTCTATCCAAAAATATTTATAGTCACCTCACTTATGACTAACTAGAAACAATTAGATGCCATTCAATGAAAGAGAATTAAAAATCAACTGGAACTTATCATGACAATTAAAAAGACACAAATTTTAAGTAAATCTCATAGGAATTACTCTGGATGAAAAATCTCAGCCCCAAAGGGTTACTCATTATCCTATCTCTTTATCATAGTAGTCTTGAAACAAGGAGAATTGGAGACGTTGAGAATAGATTGGTGATTGCCAGAGGTGAGAGAGGAAGGCAGATACAAGGGACTGTAAATATCCACATGACAGTGGTCTTACCATGATAAAATTGTTCTCTGTGGGGTTCTTGTGCTGTTTGCTTTCTTGTTTTGTGTTTTGTTTGCTTGTTCGTGAAACTTTCTGAAACAGAATCTCACTACTACGTAGCCCAGAGTGACCTCGATAAGTTCTGGGATGACAGGCATGCACCATCATGTCAGGTTTACAGCAGGTCTCTATCTAGATCATGGTGGTAGGTACACGAATCTACACTTACAAAACTGCATAAAACTCAACAGACAGCACAAAACATCCTAGTGCATGTAAAACTCATGACATCTGAATATAGTATGTGAATACCAATGTCAAGTTTTTGGCTTTGATTACAATCTGGGTAAGTTAACATCTGCCATGATATTATGATTAGGAGAAACTGGGTAGAAGATGATGTGAGACCCATCAAAGGTGTTTATATAACTTTCCATGGCTCTACTTTTAAGCTAAAGTTAAAACAGTGGGGTATGATTTGAGAAAGGGTCACTTTTTAAAAGATGCATGATGGTTTTAAAGATGAAAATTAGTCATGAGCATAAGCTTATCCGTTTGTGTAAGAAATCGCTTTATGATTTCTACAAACAGTATGACTTGATGCATTTACTGATATTTTCTTCTACTTGTGAAATCCTATTCTTCCTAATAAAAGGTGAAAACTTAGAGATAAAATACACAGCTATGTGACATCAAGATCCCGATAGCACCTCCTGGTTTCCCACCCATGTAGTGTCTAGTTCCAGACATCGCAGCAGCTGATAACCGGCACTGGAGGTCAAACCTTTCCACAGCCACAACCAAACACTGACTTCACACCCAGGGCTGCACAGAAGCTCCAGAGTGACACATTAATAGAATTCGAATTCTCGTTCCCAATTGGAAGCAGACAGGAACATTTATGTTGATCTTAACTGCCCAGCTGAGAACATAAACATATACAGGTATTACAGAAGGGATAGCAAAACAGTCTTGTGTAAATCCTCACTCAATACATGGTAGTTAAGGAAGAATTCACACAGGTCTAGTTTATCTCTAGCCATGGCCCCAGAGTGTGGCCCTACAATCCGCGCAAGAGAAGGCCCTGACTGGGGCTGCTCACAAAAATCCTGCACTGGTTCCCATCAAGACCTGCTCCTCACCCAGGGACAAGGACCACAATTCCCTAATGAACACTTTCACGATAGTATTCCATTGTGATATTGTAGTGCAATGGTAGCCAGTGTTGGACAAATGGAGTTTTGAAAGAGAAATAAAGAAAGATACTAGTCCCTGGAATATGAGGGTGGGGGGTACAATGACTCTTAATGGGGAACTAGGATGAATCCCAGAAGATAAGCAGAAAAACAAATACAGACTGTCATTGCTAGAGTTAAGACACTGGCTTTGAGTCCTCTGGGTTAAAGCATATTGAAGAATCCCATAGTAAAGGATGACATGAGAGTACCAATAGTTAGGCTTCTACAGGGCAAACGATAACAACAAGCAGCGTCCCAAAAGCATCCTCATCCAGAAAAGTGCCAATGAGCATGGACTCTAGTTGGTCCTGTGAGGAGGGCGTGGGAGGATAGCAATGGGACTTCCTATGTTGTGACAATTACAGGTGCCACTGCTTTCAGTCCCCTGCAGAGGAAGAGGCCAGGAAAGGCATCCTAAGTATCATGACCTAGGCACCCCATGGACCTCAATGACTGCGTCCTCCCTCTGTTTC
Source organism: Microtus ochrogaster (assembly GCF_000317375.1). Lineage (NCBI taxonomy): Eukaryota > Metazoa > Chordata > Mammalia > Rodentia > Cricetidae > Microtus > Microtus ochrogaster. The sequence continues at coordinate 7,928,650 of NC_022032.1, forward strand.
TCAAAGGTTTTCTGTTTCTGCAGCATACAGGTTAATTGGAATAATTCACAGACTTCTATTCCAATTGCTCATTCTTTGAGAGTCTAAATAAGTTTGCACCAAGCGACTGTTTATGACCTGGCACCCCCTTTGTCTAGTTTCTCATTCTTGCTTTGAGACAGCAGTTGTGATGTCATCCCTTCAGATGCAAAAACACTAAACTAACAGCCAAACACAGGTTAGAAGAATTTTCATGAGATCACTGCTCCGGAAGCCCGTGGCAGGACAGACAGCTTGTGTCAGATGCCAATGGATTTGGCCATGGTTAAAGAAAAAGCGGTAACAATTAAACCATCAACTTTCACCGAGGTTGAGAAAACAGAGAGGCGTTTCAATTTACAGTGGCCCCATGCCAGGAGACTGAGACCGGAGAATTATCAGACTGCAGACTACAGAATACTATCTCCCGAGAAGAATGTGCTAACAAAAATGCTCATGAACGGTAGTTCCCTCGTGGTTCATTCCAGGATGGCAATCAGTTAGGAGCTCCAAGGCATTTCTCAACAAGTAAACATTCCTTGGATGGTGTAAGAAAGAATACACAAACTCTCCCATGAGAAGACCAGCAGAGTAAGGCTTCCTATTAGATGTTGCCCTTCAAGTTTGCCATAACTTTATGTCAACTTGTTATGGAGGAAAGATTGACCCATCACCTAGGGCTGTGAAAAGACAAGTGGAACCTATGCAGAAGGCAGAGGCAAAAAGAAAGAAAAATGGCACCTCAAGAATGACCTTGGCAATTTCCGGCCTACCTAGAAGCTTAAATCGATGTTCTTAACCTTCACAAAAACAAAGTTAACTTTGTCTCAACTCCCGTGAGTTAGTATCCACCTTCTCTTAAATTCCCCTTCGCCCAAGTTCTCATTCTAAATTTTCTTTTCAAAGATCAGGTTGGCAAGTCAGACTCTCAGTCTTTAGGGAGCCATGACTTTCAAGGGCTCTGATCTGCACACCGTGGTTATGATTCAGCCCAGCCCACACGCAGCAAGCAGAGCAAATGGCTGCTTTGTCAAACCTACTGTGTCTGGAGGCATCAGGTTCAAGACCTCATTTTTATACCCCCCCCCTTCATTCAGAGGTAAATGTGTCCATTTAAGAGACAATGTTTATCTTCCTTTGTGATCAATTATTTTGTATTTTTGAGATAATTACCACAACCCCAGAGGTACCTGAGTGGTCAAATTGTTGTCATGTGATATCATATATAGGAGACTCAAGCTTTCTGACACCTGGTTCTTTATCTAAAAACATAAGAATTACATCTATTCTCCTCTCGTTGCTGAGGGAAACAGGAAGAACATAAGAGCTTGCATGTTATAGATATTCAGTGGGTGGTGGCTGCTCCTTTTAATCGCTCTATTTAAGCATGCTTGAAAATGACCAAATCTGCACATTCATTTTGTCAAATGTTCTTGGAAGTGCCTCAGGTCACAAAATACATTAGTTGGCTTCACTCTGAGATGCATTTTTAAGAGCTCAAAAGAAATCCATACAATCCCATTTTTTCTTAATAGTATTCACCGTTCTTTCAAAGCCAGGAACACGAGTTCCCTTCTGATTGGTGCTATTTCCCTTTATGAATAGTCAATTTCAGAAGCACCAGAATGCACTCAGAGTGGCGAGTGGAAGCTGAAGCTAAGGCCATGGGTGGTTTTGGTTTTGACTTTAAGAATTTGTGATAGTTGCTCATGTTTAAACTCTACCTTCACACTTATCTGGACTCTGGTTTTCTTGTCATCCATCACATTCATGGGGGACCGTTTTGTTTTCACCCCCACTTCTTCCAATCTTGGGAACAATGTGAACCTAAAGGGGCTTGGCACCATTTCTCTGCTGCTTAGATGTCACACAGTCTCTACAGAGACCTGGAAGTCACTCCAATTCATCTTCTGTTTCTTACCTTTTGCCCTCCCAAACCTGACAACTGTTTCCTTCCCTACAAAGATAAAATTCCAGAGTATTCCCCCAACTAAACGCCATTCTTCTTTTGCTTTGGAGCAGTGAAACTATCTCATGGTTATTATTCTCCACAGGAAACACTCCGATTTGACTTCCTGTTCTTTTATTTATTCTTGTGGATAAGAAGATAAAGTATGAGCTGGAATAGAGTACTCTAAAGCCCATTTTTAAAATCAGGATGAACGAGGTACCAAATGAACTCTCATTAGGGCTTCAGTGAATGACTGAAAGAGAGGGACCGGAGTGTGGGGATAGGGGTCTTTAATAGGTCACAGGATTTTGTCATTAAAATTGCATCTTATTTAGCTCATTTGCATAATACCAAAGAATGTTTGAAATCTACTGATAACTAAAATGCAGAGAGACAAGTGAACAAAGAGCCAATTTGTAAAGCATATTAGAATGCAAAGCAAATGTTCAGCACAGAAAAGGTAGCTGATTATAATATGATAAAGCATAAGATATTAATAGTCAACCACACTATTAAGGGAGCATGCAAAGGGAACTGGAACACTCTCCACGAGAAAAAAACTGGACAATTTGGGAGTGGGGAAGGAATTACTAATAACCAAAATTACAAAATACACTTCCATGATTCTTCTCTGCTTTAAATAAATTACTGAGTACACTAAAAACAGGAATGAAGAAGAATCTACTATGTAGAGAATGGCAAATGATTTCTATAAATAAGCCACCCCCAAGGCAGAGCATGACGTCACTCTAGTGAGAACTATACACAGTGACTTTCTCTCAGATGGGTCAATACAGAAAGGATGAAAGGGAAAGGCAGCTTCACAGGAGAGAGGCAGGACACCTCCTCAGGTAGCTGACCAAGAGCCTTTGGAATGTTGATTGCTGAGAAGAAAGAAAGGTAAAGACCTGGGGAATGCTGTCTGAGTCCGAGTTGCCCTAGAAGGAGAGCCGAGCCTAATACAAAGGCTTGTAACAAAGTTGGCGTCTTTGAAAAGAGATTTCCTGTAACACAAGGAGCACCCATAGACAAATAAGACAGGGAAAGAGCTGGAGCTGCTAGTACATTCTTCCTTACTGCAGGCAGCAACTCCGCTTTTCTCTGAACCTAGTGAAGATACACATATGTGCCCCTAACTCTTTTTCTGATGGAGAGAAACAGGAACATTTATGCTTGTATTCCCAACTGGCTGTCTTCCTAAATACACTTTAATGTCCCTAGTCTTCCCTGGGTGTGCTCGAGAACTTAGAATTAAAAACCACAGAAGAGCCCAACCTATGCAACAAAGGCAAGGTGAGATGCTATTATATTATATATGTTCACAATTGGCTGTATTAGAACAAAAAGATACAGGGGAGGAAAGAGATAATAGGCATCTCAAATAGAAGGAAAGGGACACATACCTCATTTCTTAAGAGACATAGACTAGAACTTTTAATGGGTGTGACAGAGGTGCCAACTCTCTCAAGGAATTTAAAGTGAGGGAAGCCTATTAAATTCAATCCACGAGACCAGTGATACTGCACGACCAAAACCAATCAAGGATGCATGGGAAGAAAATGTATATCAATGTTGCTGAGCAAAGTACTAACAAAGTAAATAAGACTGTATAGTTCATCAAAAATACCATTGGCCATGATCAAACTGGTTTCATCTCAAGGATGTAAAGATGGCTTGATATATGGAAATCACTAAGGTGATGTGTTGGGCAAAATGAGAGATAAAGATCATATAATTACCCAATTTTTTCTGAATGCTCAATAAAATTTGAAAGTTTTCAGTAACTGCTCAATATAATTTTTACTTGCTTTCATGATACAGGGCCTTAACAAGTTATATACAGAGAGGGTATGCCTCTTCACAATAAATTCTGCATGTGACAAAGCCACACGTCACCATAAGAATGAAGAAAAGCTGGAACTGTTTCCTCTAGGATTAGGAACAAGGCAAGACTGTTCACCCTCCTACTCTCTTTTTACATAGCACCGAAAATTATATTTAGAGCAATTAGGCAACAGGAAAAAATAGAAGGGTGGTTAATCCCAGTACACGAGAGACAGAAGCAGGCTGATCTCCGTGAGTTCGAGGCTAGCCTGGTCTCTACAGAGAGTTCCAGGACAACTTGGACTACAAAGACAGACTTGCCTTAAAAAGGAGGGGAAGGGAGGAAATGACACAAAACCCAGCCATCTCAAACCTTGATACAGAAAACTCACCTGCTTCCCAGCCCAGGTCAGAGGCTGTACCTTACCAACCCCATAACACTTCCAGAGCACTGGCTGCTGAGGTCTGAGGTTAAGCCTTCCAGTACTGAACTGGGATTTACTCAGTTTTGCTGCTCACAAACTGGCACTGGGTGACCTCAATATTAATCTTTGGATCTTTAGATCTGTGTATTTAAAATGTGCTTAGAGAAGTCAGGAAACTAGAAAATGGCCATCTGAGAAATGTATTAAGGTATGAAAGGTTGGCAAAGCATAGGCAATCTGAAAGTAGAGATGAGGAATAACAAGGTTGGAAAAGTTAAAGTGGAGACAGATATATGGGATTTATTAGAATGACTTATAGGCTGTGATCTAGGTAGTCCAACAATCATTGTATCATGACAGAAAGGGCAAGAATCCATTGAATGTTCAGGCCCCAGACTGGATGTCTCACCAGCCCCTCTAGTGCTGGGGTCTGGGTGGATTCTCAAAAATGTAGGTTAGGTTCTAATGCCAGGGAAGGAATGCTTCAGCAACAGGATAGATGAAAACGCCAGTGAGGATCTGGGCAAGCAGGTAAAAAAGCAAAAGCTTTCTTCTTTCACCACCTTTTGTGTGGGCTGCTCTAGGAGGTGTGGCCCCAATTTAGGACGAATCTTCCAACCTTAAATAATTCGATGAAGAAAATTTCTCAAAGGTGCCCCCAGCTGCTCGGGTTTTAGTTTATATCACATGTAGTCAAGTTAACAACCAAGATTAGCAGTCCCAGGAGATACCTGGCTTGGCTAGATAATGCTGTTCCAAGAAGTCATGATTATTAAACAAAACCCTCAGGACTGGAGATATGCATCAGTAGTCATGAACACGTGATGCTCTTGTGAAGACCTGAGTTCTGTCCCCAGTGCCCATCTAAGTCAGGTGCTCACAGCTGCCTGGAACTCCAGCTCCAAGGGATCCTGACACCCTCTTCTGGCCTTCACAAGCACCTTTCTCTCTCTCCCCCCCCTTACTCACACACACAAATATTAATAATTATGGTGATAACAAAATAATAATTACTATAATAATAAATAAAATATTTCAAAGTAAATTCCAATGCCCAAATGCATGATACTTTCTTGTTGCCTTGTTGTTCAGGAAGGTCCCACAGGCAGCAAAAGCATCATATGTGTTTAGCATTCTTCTTGGTTGCCCACCAGAACTAGGTGACAAGACTCGATTGTTGGAGACATTGTACACCTTATTTGCAAGATACAGAAAAAGCAAGCTGGAACTGAAGAAAGCAAGCTTTCTTCCTGTTAGTTTGCTTTCATAATGCTGGAAGGAGCAATGAAGGTTGATGGGAGAGGAAGAGTGTCTGTGGCCTACTGAGTCTATGAAGTATAACACTAAACAAGCAGGCAAGATGTGTCTACTTTTGCAATAATGGCACTAAGTTTAGGGATCCACTAGATACCACATGATTGGATTTGAGGCCTTCTCTATAAGAGGGAATTCATGCCTGGTACTTTAAACCCAGTAAAAGAAAACAAGTGATTGAGATGTCATGGGCCCTAAGGAGGCACCAATGTTGTTTAGCTACACTGATGTAGCATTAAACCACCTTCTATGTATCTATACATCCAAAGCTAGATGCTTCTCTCAACAATAATCAGAGAACCTTCTCTTTATAGAGTGGCCACAAATGCAGAGACCCTTGGATGCTCAATGTGAGAATAAGGAATTGCTGCAGGCTTAGCCCAAGCGGGATGTTTATATCATCCCTTCTAGGTGCAGGGAATATTGGAGAAGACAGCGAAGAAAGAACGTAAGCGAGGGAAGATTCAGAGAAGAGTTAAGATATTCTATCTTCCAGACATGACACAGCGTTCTTAATCATGAGCTCACAGCGGTTGTGCAGTATATCCCAGGCCTGAACAAGACTGGACCTGTGAAGTTACAGCCACCTCTCCCTGATGAACTTGGCTATTAGTGGCTTCCAGTGTCAATACTTCAGAATTGTACCTATTGGGTATTTTTGTTTTTTGGTTTTTTTTTTGTTTTGTATTTTGAGACAGAGTTTCTCTGTGGCTTTGGAGCCTGTCCTGGAACTAGCTCTGTAGACCAGGCTGGTCTCGAACTCCCAGAGATCCGCCTGCCTCTGCCTCCCGAGTGCTGGGATTAAAAGCGTGCACCACCATCGCCCGGCTGTACCTATTGGTGGACCACCAAGTTACACTAGATGAAACAACAGTCATGTGGGTGGTGCTGGTAAAGCCCAATGGGTCAAAAACCAAAAAGATAGGAATATAGGTAGGACCTCTAGAGGAGGGTACTATTTACAGGGGATGGAAGGAGAAAAGAAAGGGTCTGGGGGTGAGAGTAGTCGGGATGTGCTCTTTCATGTATAAAATTGTCAAAGAACAAATATAATTAGTTTTTTTTTTAAATCTCAAAGACTTATCATCTCACGCCAACTAAAATGGTTATTATCTAAAGAACAAAAATTAACCAAACTGTTCAGGATGTAGGAAAACAAGAACTCTTACACTTGAGATGAATATACCATAACAGTTACTATGGAAAACGGTGAGGAAGTTCAAAAAAAAAACTAACAGATTTTCCATATGAGCAACCTGTGCTATGATAAGACATGTAATCCACAACCTTATATTGCTGTAATAGTGTCAATAGGACATAAAGTCAGCATAGGCGTTCCCCACTGCAGGATTTCTTAAAATGTGGCATATTTACACAATAGGAAGCCTTGGCCTTTGGTGGGAGTTGACAGCTGTCACTGTAGAAAAATCAATAAAACTAGAGGATATTAAAATTAACTGAAATAATCCAGGCCAAGAAAGACAAGTAATGCACACTCCCTTTCATATGTGGATGCAAAAAGAGCCAATCTTAAAAGAGAGAGGTTGGAAAGATAGCTGTGGAGATGACAGATAAGCAGGGGCTGGGTTTGATCAGTGCAGCTGCATGCTTATGCAGAAATGCACTCTGCTCATTAAAATGCACAATTGAGCATGCTAGTCCAAACGTTTAAATGGAAAACTTGATGGGGGGGGGGTCATCTTAAGATTTGAAGGGCTTGAGAGTGTGGCATTATCTGGAGGGATGCTCTCAAGTGTCTGGGTATCTCGAGCATAGCAAAGGCTAACCCGGGAAATAACAGTTGTCACTCTGAAAAAAATCTATCCCAGCACGTAACGAGTCACTTTAGACACTTCTGGCTTCTATTAAGTCTCTATACAGTCAACATTGGCTTGCATTTAATACAGAAGGTAATGAGAGGTCATTGAAATTGTTTCTTGAAGCAGCCAAGAACTTTTATGACTGTTCTCAGAGTAGAGCCAAGGCCTTAATCCACATCTGCAAACCGAAGACATTTGATTAGATAACTTCCAGCTGTAAAAATTGTATGATTAGTTAATTATTCATTATAGAGGTTTGGCCCTTTAAGTTTGTCTCCCATAAATCAATTTATGTCAGCTCGAACCTGATGGAACCAAGTCATAAACATAAAGGCATTTTATCTAGAAATTACACATACTATCATACGAAGAAGAGATATTTCATCCTAAAGATAACTCTAAGATTGACAGAGTGGTTAATGGACTCCTGTAAGTGGACCATGCCTAAGAATGCTAGAAGACTGGAAAGGAAGAACAGAAAGATGGCAGACTGCTTAGAGTCTTCGCCCTTCATCACCCATCACCACCTTTTTCTGCTGCAGTGATAAATGCAATGGATTCTTCTCTCCCACAATAGCCTTCTGTTGTTGGGAAGGAACAAATCCTTCATCTTTGGATTGAGATTTTCCAGTCCTGAGTATCCCATCAAATGTTTCCCAGGAAGAGCAGGTAGGGGAACTCTTCCAACATCTAGCAGTATTTTCAAAATGCTTTTACAATTCACTCAATGTAGCTTTATCCTGAATAACCTTCCGCAGTCATAAGCAGCAATTACGAAGACTTCTTTCACACCTAAGGGTTCTATAAGATGTTAATCCTCACTTTTGTGGGATAATCAGCAGTATGTTTTTTGTGACCAGCAGTTCTCTTCCTGAAGTATTCTGGACAAGTTTCAGCACCAGGCATATAGGGATACAGCCAGGCTACCCTGGAAAGCAATAGCAGTTGAAGGATTATAGACTCCTACAAAGCAAGTGGAAAGGCCATACAGTGGAAAACTTGCATCATCTTTTCCTGTTGCAAACAGCCCTTATGGTCCAGTCTAAATACTTAAAGGCCACACACCACAACTAATCTAATTAGGGACAGGAGGTAACACCAGTGTGACTTCACCTCATCAGGACAATTTTCTTGTTAACCAATATGCTTTGCAATGACACAGGAAGGATCATTTTGCAAGAAAACAGGGCAAGAGGAGTCTAAATATTCCCCAAGTATTTTATGCATACAATTAAATAAGTTATGTAACTATGATAAGAGCAACACTATCTTTATATTTAAAACTCCCAATCTGGGAAAATTATAAAAACCATGGTGTTCGTTAGGATTCATAACCTTCAATATCAATCTATCCTTTATCTTGAAGCCAAGGAGGATGTAAACAAACTCAACTATGCTGTTGGGAGAGTCTACTAGGATTAAATTATGTAATAAAACTGAGAAATGCTTGAACATACAGTCTTTTCACATCTATTAAGGTTTAGTGAAAAATTAAAGTTTATATATACTGAATAACCATGTGTAATTATGATGGCTATTCTTGCTGTCAATGGACTACATCTGGAACAAACAAAAACCCAAGACTAAGTACATCTGTATGGAATTTGTATTAATTCAGTCATTTGAAATGGCAAGACCCAACTTTAAATATTTTGAGGTGGGAAGATCTATCTTTAGTCTGGGCCACACCTTTGGCTGGCAGCTCATACAAAGGACACAGAAGAAGGAATCTTTTGCTCTTTCTCTCACTCTTGTCACCTGGCACTCTCTTAACTGGCATAAAAGCCTCTTCTTTGGGATTCTAGCATATACTGAGGACTGGCTGAGACATCTAGTCTTGTGGACTGAACAACTACTGGATTCTTGGGCTTTCCATTAGAAAACAGCCACTGTGGTACTGGCTGGATCACAGACCATAGGCTGCTCTAATAAATCCCCCTTCTATAAATAGATTCATTCTATTAGTTCTGTTCCTCTAGAGAACTTTGACTAAAACAGCAGCTATACCCAGTTACCTTTGCCAAGGACCTTGGCTTTACCTGAGGCCACAAGATAAGGAAAAGCAGGATGAAAGACCAGCATCGCTGCCTTCATTTTGTCTATTTCTTAACACTGTGTGGGTACAGTCATCACTAAGGGGTGTCTTTCTACCTAGCCCATTTCAGTTCCCATCAAGGCTAACGCATCTTATCGTCAGCTTTATATTCCAGACCCTAAGAGTCTCCAGCCAATGTCCTGCAGTCACTTTGGAGTCTAAGAACAGCGGAGCTGCAAAGGGCAGGCCATCCCCAAGACAAGGCCATTAGCCATGATGTTGAGGCCACATGTATGCCAGAGCACAAGTAATCACCTCTGGAGCGAACCAGCTTGCAACCTCAAGAAATAAGGACTTCTGCAGACTACTTCCCATAATTATGACCCAGATAATTACCAACACAACCACACTTTGACCAGGACAGCCTAAGCACACATATCCGTGTCCTTGTCCCAAATCTTCTCTACTTATATTTGAGACACATGCCAGACTTGGGATCGTGGGACTCCTCGTTTTTCCAACATATTGATGAACTCTCCTCTATTTTTCACCATTATCTGTGTCTTTAATTGGCACACCAGGATGACTGCCCATATTTAGGCTGTTGGGGCTGTCAGAGGCAAGGACTTTCGTCACGTCATATAAGACTTTTGCTGGGGAGATACAACACACGTCTACTCTGGAGAAGAAACCCACGGCAGATGGAAGCAACAGCTCTGCCAGAGTCCAGCTGGGTGAAGCAATGAACTTTCACAGTAGTTAAAAACAGGAATGTGGGTGAGGATTAACTCCCAAGAGCAGGCATCACCACGAAGCCCGCCCCAAGATAGGCAATGGCTCAGGAAAACTGTGGCCCTCCTAGAGCTTTCTGCACAACCTGCAGGCAGCTCAATCGGTCTGAGAGATTCCCCTGAGGAAGCCCAGCCAGCCACTCTCTTTTTCCAGTTGATATTTAATGCTTTCTAAAGGCAGGAGGAGTCATTATGAATCTTGTAGGTTTCAGCTTTCCCAAACCTGGGAACTTTATTTACGTTCTAAGTCTCATGAGCCCCACCATGCCCACTTCCTGAAGATGTTACAGTTGAGGCAAAACTGTCTTAGGGCGTGTCCTAAAACTCATGTTAAAACTAAATGTTATGGTATATAAATAGATTGGCAAATATTTATCACACTAAGCTAACTATTAATCACACAGAGCATATGCATCATTTTGCATAGTTCTTTCTTTTCCCCCAGTGTGGCAACCATGCTGAAGATGTACGTCCTTACCACATCTCAGAGGCATGGCACAATATTGTTAATTATAGTTGCCCTGCTGCACATTAGATCTCCAGAATTACTTTATATTGCATGTCTGAAGCTTTGAGCCCTGGTCCTGGATAATTACCATTCTACTCTCTGTTCCCATGAATTTGGCAGTTTCCTACTCCACATACAAAGAATATATAATTCATTACTTTGACCACAGACAATTGAGTACCATGTGTCAAAACTGTTCTTAGCACTGAATATCATGTGGTGAGAAAGAAGATAAAAATGTCTCCCGTCATAAGGCTCACAGCCTGTGGCAAAGCCGACATTAGCTGTTTAAAATTGTAAGTAAATACACAGTTCCAGAATAGGTTATGAGAGGAGACTCACATGGGAGACCTAATGTGATGTCTTTGTAGGGGGTGGGAATCACGTAAATTCCAATAAAGAACATGTAAATTCAAACCCCAGAATGAATAGGATTTAAGCCAGACTGTGCTTGGGACAAAGAAGACACAAATGCCTTTCAGAAGTTTGAAAATTCAAGAACCAACAACCAGGTAAGAGAATCTTCTATTGTGTTTTTAGAAAGTGCAGATTTCCTGGGTGATGTCATGGAGGGAGCATCATCCTTACTATGAGACCCGCAGTGAAAGAGTCTAATGTTTCTCCTGGTGAATAAAATCTGACATTTATAGTGACTAAAAATAAGCTGTAGCTCGTAAAGATTATCCAGCTAATTTCCTAGAAATCAAAACAGCACCCTCTATTTAAAGATGTTATTGTCAGATACACGGATCTAGCCAGTGAGGTTAAAGATATTTACAAACACACAACTTAATATGCAGAAATGATTTCAGATACAAGGAAAGACATGCACATTACATTAGCATACTTGTATGTGGGGGACAGGGTAGACCTTCTCATTCAAAATATGGGTCTGCGGTTCCAGAGAGTCCGTAATATCAGAAAAACGTGTTCTTCCTGCTTTCCTAAAGGCTGGTAGCTCTGACCTGTTCTTAAGCTTCGTCACATTCAGAAACACAAAACTTACACCACAGTGCGTAGGTGCTCCAAAGCCTTGGGAATTAGATCTCAATTCTCTGCAGAAGAAACTTTTCTAGACTGAAACAGAGCTGCCCCCAACATGTACTCGGAAGGATTTTACAGTGAGGTCTTTAGTGACCTCACTGCCCTCTGTCCTCTAAGAAACATGTTCCAGAGCATAAAGAACACCATATCCAAAGGCTATTAGTAGATTCACTTTATTTGAAAAAAAAAAATGATTTCTTAGTAGAGCCATCATCTGGACATGCTAAGTGAAAGGAAGAAGGCAAAACCAAGCTAAAGCATGTATATTGGGGATCACAAAACTCTTCACTTGATATGCAAATTTCTACTTATGATATCAAGGTAATCATTTTACTTCAGTGTAATCCCAGGACACACTTATTTAAGGAATTTTTCTTCTATAGACAATCTACAGAGTCAACATTCACTGGCTACTGAGAAATGCTGTCCAAATGAGAAAGTTCACACAGAGGAAGAAATATAAAAAGATCGCCTTAAATGGACTTTTAAAAAACATTAGTAGAGAAAATCATGTAGGTTCCATTATTCAAAATGTCACCTTGGGTAAAGAAAAGGAACTTACATAAAAGAAACTGATGGCAAATATTCACGTGATGGTGGAACCTTAAGACTTGGTTCAGGTGAGCTGCCTCTGACTTCTATGAGAACTTGAGGGGCCATCACAACACAGTAAGCTAGTCTTTGATGCATCTGCTGTCAATCACATTGAAACTCATCTATAGCTACAGATATTTTGCCAAGCTGGTTTGTTTCCCATCACTGGAGTTACGTGACTCAAGGTTTAGGAGATTCAGGTTTAAGAAACTCATAATCAGAGTTGCCAAAACTATAGCTCCTTACAACGTCAGTAGACAAGAATGCAAGCAAAGCTTGGGGCTTATTCTAGAATAGCTAGAATATCCTAGAAGATCTGTTAACTTTGGTTTCTGATAATTTCCGAAGTTAACAAGAAAAAGGTAGAGAGATGGCTCAGCAGTTAACAGCACTTGCTGTTCTGGCAGAGAACAGGGGTTTGGTCCCCAGTACCCACATGAGAATCACTGGATTCTGGGAGTAGCAGGCACACACATGGTGCACAAATACACTTGCAGGGAAAGCACTCATACACATAAATAACATATATTAAAAATAATTTCATTTCCAATTAGAATGTAAGTTCCCAGAAGAACACTGCTCCAATAAAAACACCTCCGAAAACTTAGGGAGAGCTGTGGATGCAAACAGTTTAAAAGTTTCAATTCCACCAAAGGAAGACAGAGCAGAGATAGACAGCTCTTCCTCAACATCCCCTCTCCCCAGGGGTGAACTGAATTTGCCAAATCTGGGTATGAACAGAAAGTTGGCTTGTCAAAATTAGATAGATTACTTGAGGGGAGAGAGAAGCCCTGGTAGTTTTTAACTGCTGTGTAGAATGGGCATGACAGATTGGGACATGAAGACGCCTTCAACATGGAGCCAGCTTCCATCTCCTGCTGGTTTTCTCCTGCTTTTTAATGATAATTGGGAATTAGAGGAGTCCAAGAGCTGATTTGGAGAAACAGAGCCTCCGACAGTCTCACAGCACAAAAAAAAAAAAAAAAAAAAGGAAAGAAGTGGTATTTCAAGACAAGTTTCATTCTCTTGAAACTGAAAGTAACCTGCAATTAATGAAGAGTGTCATCTGACTTTGATCCAGATGAAACTGGCTTGAAGTAATCAGCATCTCGGTTTGCTTTTGGAAGGCTGTGTTAGGTAATGCTATCATGTAAAGAGCATCATGTGTTATATATTCTATCTGTGATACAATAAAAGATCAAAGAAAATGTGATACTCCAAAGTCGAGATGCAGTCAAAGACAAAATAGCCAATAGAAACAGACCCACAAATGACCCATATATTTCATCTGGTGGAGAAACTCTTTAAATTACTATTATGTAAGAAAGTAGGGGAAACAGAACAGATAAAGAATTTCAACATATGGATAGAAGCATTCAAGGGCTCAGAAGAAAGCTCAATCTGTAGGGTATTTGCCTTAAAAGAATGAGAACCTGAATCAGATCCACAGGGCCCCCATAAAGAAAATAGAACAAAAACAATCATGACAACAAAAGGTGTGATGATATGTGTAATCCCAGTGGTGAAGAGGCAGGGAGAGGTGGGTTTCTGGGGCTTCCTGAACAGGTACCCTACAGACTTAGCTGATGGTATGTGCAACCCCAGTGTGGGGAGGGCAAGAACAGATGGGTTCCTGGGGACAGGAAGCTTTGGTTTGGTAGGTACCCTAGCAGACTTAGCAAAGCCTAGACCGGTGAGACACGGGCTTCAAAAACTAAGGTGAACAACAGCTGAGGATGTTTTCTAGCAAACCTATATAAAAATGAGGGCAGGTAACCACTAAAAAAACAAAATCACACTTTAAGAAGTATACTATCCCAAATTAGAGCACACTGTATTTGTAAAGCAATACTCAAGCTCAGGAGAAAAACAAAGGATCCATGGAAAAACAAGCAAACAAATATATCAATTCCTCAAAAAATGAGAACTAGGACAAGAAAATGCTGTCCAACATATATCTCTTTCTGAAAATTTACATCAAAAAAAAAGTTAGAATAAAGGTCTCAAGAAATGTTTGTGTTACTATTGATTACAGCGTTACTCACAATAGAGATGACGGGGAAATGAGCCACATGTCTATCAACAGCTGAAGTGATAAGGGAAACAAAGATCCCTAGACCCCCACAATGGCATGTTCTTTATCCTGCACACTGTACAGGCACCGAAATATCACACAGAACCACACTGATGTGCACAAGCAATACACACAAAAGAGAAACAATACAGAAAGGGTTTTTTTTCTGTTTTGTTGTTGTTGTTTTGGTTTTTCAAGACAGGGTTTCGGGAAAGTCTGCCTTGTGTAACACTGTGGATAATCACTGGGGTAATTGTACTAAGGGAAACAAGCTAATCATAGAGACAAATGCTTACTGGTAGTGCTTATACAACATATCTAAAATAGTGAGCTGCACAGAGACAGAGAATAAAGTATGAGCTTCTAGGACTGTGGGGAGGAGGAAGTGTGGAACATAGAATGTTCCTATGTTTAGTGGACATAGAATAGGGTATCAGTTGTATAAAATGAATTCATTCTATAGGCCTAACATTGATCAGAGTGCCCTTAATTGTTTTGTGCACTTATAAATTAGTTGAGATCTCATGTGTCTGATGCTCTTACAACAATAAAAAACAAACACAAATAAAACCTTTTTTGTTAAAATAAAAAGTAGTAGTAGTACTTACGTGCTAGTAAGATATGCTGAAGGAGGAGAGTTGGGGTTCATAAATTTGGGGTCAGTCTGTACTATACTTCAGAACCAGCAAGAGAGCTCAAGGGATAAAAGTATTTGTCATTTAAGCTGGACAACCTGAGTTCAGTCCTCAGAATCCACATAAAGGTGGAAGGAGAGACCAGCTCCACAGAGTTGTCTCTGATCCATGCGTGCACCACAGACACACATCACGTATACACAAGAAGATTTTCAAGGAAAATAACAAATATACCCTTTAGAACATAGAACATATTGGTTGGGTACAATAAAGTGTGACTAGACACAGCTGAATGAAGGATCAAAAAATCAGAAGAAAGGACAACAGAAGCATATACTTTTGTTGTATGATAGGGCGTCTCTTGGGTATATTCCCAAGAGTGGTATTGCTGGGTCCAGGGGTAGGTTGATCCCAAATTTCCTGA
>NC_022032.1:7944826-7949812 GCF_000317375.1 Microtus ochrogaster
AAAATGATGTGTGGGATTGTGTCAGACAGTCTGGCTTCTGTATGGTTGGATTCCCAGGAGAACAGATAGAAAGTATGTTCAATAAGATAAAGTACATTCCTCACATGACTATTATTTTTTAATCTATTCATCTATATCTATCTATCCATCCATCTATCTATCTATCTATCTATCTATCTATCTATCTATCTATCTATCTATCTATCTACTTTTGAATTTTGACACAGGGTTCTCCTGTGGAGCCTTGGATGTCCTGGAACTCACTCTGTAGATCCACCTGCCTCTGCCTCCCAAGTGCTGGAATTAAAGGTGTGCACCACCACTACCTGGCTTTCCAAGCAGTGAAATGGGTAAAAGTCAAACTGTAGACATCAGAAAAGTGTGTTGCTTCTTGAAACTTTTTCTAGATGCTCTGGCATGAAACCCACACACACATCTCACAAACTCTGGGTAGACCACAGTGGGGTGGAAATGTTTTAAGTCTTCTCCACTGGATGCCATCACACAAAAATCCACCAGACCTCTGCTAAAGAAAAGTGACAACCTGCCCTGGGCGGGTGCCTGACACCTTACCATTCATGAGAGAGTGTTAGTCATAAGAATATGGCCTGAGTTGAAGCATCAGAGTTGGATGTACAGGGAGGAGGCAGCAATAGTGCTTAAAGGACCTCTGAGATAGGTCTTCCTCGTTGTCAAGTGAGAAAATGCAGTCAATGTATTGAAAAGTGCAACGCGAATTCTAATTGGTCTTAATAATAAAAACCTGGAGTCAGATACTGGGGCAAATACGGAAAAATCAGAAAAGTCAAGGAGTCAGCCACTAGAAAGACCTCTACCGAATCCTGAAACCAAAGTGGGCAAGATCCTGTCTCCACCAATCCTCAGACTGAACGCTGCCTCTCTGAAACCTCAGATTGGATGTTCTGAGCTCTCATCTTCCTCCTGCTTGATGTTCCTCTCTCTACCCAGTCGCATCGCTCCTGTTTCCACCTCCCTAGTGCTTTGATTAAAGGCATGGGATCCCAGGGGCTGGGATCAAAGTTGTGAGCTCTGTTTCTCTTTTAGACTGATTAAGTCTTGTGTAGCCCAGGGTGACCTTGAACTCACAGAGATCCCTCTGCCTCTGTACCCCAAGTCCTGGGATTAAAGTTGTGTGCCAACACTGCCTGGCCTCATTGGCTATCTAGTGTGGCTATCCCTGCACTCTGATATTCAGACAAGTTTTATTTGTTACGGCACAAACAAAATATCACCACAGAGAAGGGCAGGAAAGCCAGGGCAGCTGTCTGAAGAGTTGTCAAAGAGAGGAAGGAAACACAAGAAAGCTGGGATGTAATTCAGTGCAGGATGGTCTAGTCACTCTGACTAAATAACAGAAAAGGACTAGGAGGAGGAGAGAGGTAGGTTCAAAAGGTTTTGGTTCACCATGCTTGGTTCAGTATCTCAGGCCTGAGCTGAGGCTGAACATCATGGTGATGAGATGTTAGAGCAAAGCTGGTCTTCTCATAGCATACTTGGGGAGGAAGAACAGGGTAGAGACACAAACTACATCTTTCCAAACACACCCTCAGTGGCCTACTTCCTACAACTAGGTCCTACTTCCAATAGTTTCTAGCCCTCTCCAATAGTGCTATCAGCTAGAGACCACATTTTTGACACAAATGCCTTTGAAAAACATTTCAGATCCAAACTCTGGGAGATTTTAAATACCATGCTAAGGTTTGCCTTTGTTCTCGGGGTCAAATTGAATAATTGCAGGTTTCCAGCAAGCTCTGATTATGATGAACTTATTACTTGAGAGAGATTAATTTGGCAACAAGGAAAATAAATTGGAAGAGAAAGACATGAGGACAGCTCAAGATGCAGGCGAACAATCTGTCTTAGTGTCAGGATATAACTCTCAAGTTCAAACTGTAGCAGTGGAAGTGGGGGATACAGCTATGAAGTAGTCAAACCATTGGACTGACAGCAAAACACACATCCATTTTCAACTACTCTAATACATTCTTCTCATTATGGCATCTAAAGGAATCTCGGAGTGTTGTCCTATAGGAGCCAAACATTTCTAAAAAAAAAAAAAATTCCACACATACGGCTCTCATGTCTATCATGTCTAAAAACAGTAAATAGACATGTGCACCCAAACAATGACAGAGCCCCAGACCCTTAGAAAATTAAAAAAGAGTCCTATCTATAGAAATACATCAAAAATGAAAAGTGCCTTGATGTGTCAAGTGTTCTCATTTCCTCACTTTGCATTCTGGTTTTGTTCCAGATAAATTACATAAAGAAAAAAATTAACCCAAATATTTGCAGCTGGGAGGCTGTGCTCAATGTGAAGCCTACAGAGGACTGGTGTGGTTCAGAGTGAGGAATTTCACTGAGAATTGATGCAACCAAGACACTTCGATTTGGACTTGATTTCTTAAAGTGTGTTGAAATCCATAACTGTCATGGTTTATAGGGTGAATGTAATATCATAAGGAGAGAATATGGAAATGGATCAGTGACTTTACTTTGTTGATAGGAGTTTCTGTCCTTCCCGGTCCTGCAGTTATTCAGACCAAAGAAACACACAGAGGCTTATATTAATTATAAACTCTTTGGCCTATTTTTCAGGCTTTATTACTATCTCTTACAACTTAAATTAACCCATAATTCTTGTCTATGTTCATCCATGTGGCTTGGTACCTTTTCTCAGTGAGGCACTCTCATCTCGCTTCCTCTGTGTCTGGGTGGTGACTGCCTTTCCTCTCCCTGGAATTTTCCTAGTCTGGTTGCCTGCCTGTATATTTCCTGCCTGACTACTGACCAATCAGCATTTTATTAAACCAATACGAGTGACAAATCTTTACAGTGGCTGAGACAGCGACCTCCACAGGAACAGGAGCAGACCCAGATCAGGGACATTTACAGAAACAGGACTGAGACAGTGACCTAGGCTGGAGCAGGCCCTAGACAGCAAACTCCACAGGAACAGGACAGAGGCAACGACCTAGATCAGAGCAGGCCTGAGACAGTGAACTCCACAGGAGCAGGAGCAAATCCCGACCAGGCACATTTACAGAAACAGGACTGAGCCAGCGACCTAGGCTGGAGCAGGCTCAAGACAGCAAATTCCACAGGAGAAGGTACAGGGAAGCAACTGGTGAGGGAGAAGGCCTGAGCCAGGACCTCTGCCGGTCCCACATGAGTCTGGGACCTCCGAGGGAGTAGATTGGAGCCAGAGACCTTTGCAGGACCAACCCCAAGCCAGCGACCACCACAGAAGTGTATCTAGACCAGAGACATTTACAGAAATTGAGCCAGTGTCATAGGCCTGAGACAGTGAACTCTACAGGAGCAGAGCAAACCCCAAGAGTGCTGAGGGACCTCCAGGAACAGGGAGTGACCAATGGGGTAACTGGAACCTTGGCACTGACAGCACCACGAAGAGCAACCATCTGAGTCTTGGATTCACTGGCACCTAGTAGAATGACCACCAAAGTGATATTTAAGATATTCATCAGTCTGACTACAGGGAAAGGCACCCTCTCCTCTATTGCTTAGGGTCTTAGCTGGGGTCATCTTATGGATTCCTGGGAATTCCCCTAGTGCTAGGTTTCTTGCTAGCCCCTTAATGGCTCCCTCAATCAAAATATCTCTTACCTTGCTCTCATTTTTCTCCTAACTCCATCTCAACTATGCCATTGTCTCAAGTTCTCCTCCCTCCTCCCCTTGTCTTCCCCTCATCTTCCCCCTTCCCTCCCTACTCCCCCCATGCAGGGATAGTTCAACATATGAACATCTGTCAGTGTAATCCACCATATATATAAACAAACTGAAAAATAAAAACCACATGATCATCTCATTAGATGCTGAAAAAGCTACTGACAAAATACAACCTCCTTTTATGATAAAGGTCTTGGAGAGAGCAGGGATACAAGGAACATACCTAAACATAATAAAGGCAATATATAGCAAGACAACAGCCAACATCAAACTAAATGTAGAGAAACTTCCAGCAATTCCACTGAAATCAGTAATAAGACAAGGTTGTCCACTGTCTCCATATCTATTCAGTATAGTTCTTGAGGTCCTTGCTAGAGCAATAAGACAACAAAATAAGATCAAAAGAAGTCAAACTCTCACTGTTTGCTGATGATAAGCGACCCCCTAAAATTCTACCAAGGAACTCATAACCACTTTCAGTAATGTATCAGAATATAAGATTAACTCAAAAATATCAGTAGCCCTCATTTACATAGATGATAAATGTGCTGAGAAAGAAATCAGACAAATATCACCCTTCACAATAGCCACAAATAGCATAAAATATCTTGGAATAACTCTAACCAAACAAGTGGAAGACTTGTATGACAAGAACTTTAAATCTTTGAAGAAAGAGATTGAAGAAGACACCAGAAAGTGGAAAGATCCCCATGATTTGGGGTAGGCAGAATTACCATAGTAAAAATGGCAATCTTACTGAAGAAGGCTACAGATTTAATGCAATGTCCATCAAAATCTCAGCAAAATTATTCTTAGATCTCAAAAAAAGAATACTCAACTTCATATGGAAAAGCAAAAAACCCAGGATAGTCAGAACAATCTTGTACAATAAAAACTTCTGGAGGCATCACAATCCCTGACTTTAAACTCTATACAGAGCTACAGTACTGAAAACAGCCTGGTATTGGCATAAAAACAGACAGGAGGACCAATGGAATCTAATCAAAGACCTGGATATTAATCCACAAAGAAGCAAAAAAATATAAAATTGAAAAAAGAAGGCATATTTAACAAATGGTGCTGGCATAACTGAATATAAACATGTAGAATAATAAAAATAGACCCATATCTATCACTATGCACAAAACTCAAGTCCAAATTCATCAAAGACCTCAATATAAAGCCAGCTACACTGAACCTTATAGAAGAGAAAGTAGGAAGTACTCTTGTACGCATTGGCACAGGAGACCACTTCCTAAATATAACCCTAGTAGC
>NC_022032.1:7949912-7953170 GCF_000317375.1 Microtus ochrogaster
GCATAACTGAATATAAACATGTAGAATAATAAAAATAGACCCATATCTATCACTATGCACAAAACTCAAGTCCAAATTCATCAAAGACCTCAATATAAAGCCAGCCACACTGAACCTTATAGAAGAGAAAGTAGGAAGTACTCTTGTACACATTGGCACAGGAGACCACTTCCTAAATATAACCCTAGTAGCACAGACACTGAAAGAAACAATTAATAAAGAGGACCTCCTGACTGAAAGTTTCTGTAAAGCAAAGGACACTGTCAACAAGACAAAAGGCAGCCTACAGAATGGGAAAAGATCTTCAACAACCCCTCATCAGACAGAGGTCTGATCTCCAAAATATACAAAGAATTCAAGAAACTGGTCATCAAAAGAACAAATAGTCCAATTAAAAAAATGGAGTACTGACCTAAACAGAGAACTCTCAACAGAGGAATTTAAAATGGCTGAACGACACTTAAGGAAATGCTCAACATCCTTAAGCATCAGAGAAAAGCAAATCAAAACAACTCTGAGATTCCATCTTACACCTATATCTTATGGCCAAGATCAAAAACACTGATGACAACTTATGCTGGAGAGGATGTGGGATAAAGGGAATATTCCTGCATGGTTGGTGGCAGTGTAAGTTGGTACAGCCCCTTTGGATGTCAGTGTGGTGATTTCTCAGAAAATTAGGAAACAACTTTTCTCAAGACCCAGCAATACCACTATTGTATATTGGTATATAACCAAAGGATAATCAATTATACCACAAGGACATTGTTCAACTATGTTCATAGCAGCATTGTTTGTCATAGCCAGAACATGGAAACAACCTAAATGCCCCTCAACCAAAGAAAGGATAAGGAAAATGTGGTACATTTACACAATGGAGTATTACACAGCAGAAAAAATAGTCACATCTTGAAATTTGCAGGCAAATGGATGGAGCTAAAAAACATTATATTGAGTGAAGTAACACAGACCCGGAAAGAAAATTATCACATGTACTCACTGATAAATGGTTTTTAAACATAAAGCAAAGAAAACCAGTCTACAAATCACAATCCCAGAGAATCTAGACAACAATGAGGACCCTAAGAGAGACAAACATAGATCTAATCTACATGGGAAGTAGAAAACGACAAGATCTCCTGAGTAAATTGAAAGCATCGGGACCATGAAAGAGGGTTGAAGTGGAGGGGAGAAGCAGGGAGGGAGCAGAGAAAAATGTATAGCTCAATAAAATCAATAAACAAAGAAAGAAAAATAAGTAAAACTTCAAAGCTAGATTAAACAAATAAATTCATAAACATAAAAAAAACTTTACAGTGTACAAGAGCACTATCCCACAGCAATGCGACATTTGCCCTCTCTCATCCTCCCCCTCACACTCAAGACTGTAGTTTTATCTCCTACATTGTGACATATGTGACATATAAGTAATGTTGCCTACCATTCAACAAGAGACGCGGAACACAGAATTCAGTCAGATAATGAAGTTAACATAATTTTGAAACACTTGCTAACATTTCCCCAGGATTGTAGGCTTGTTTTATTTTGGTCACAACGACTCACTTCAATTTTTGAGAGGACCTGTATTTTCTTTCATCTCTCCCAAGTCAAGCGGCAAGAGCAAGCCCCATTTGGACATCCCAAGCAGAACGCTGAATGGATGAGACAATGCAGGGGCAGGCAGAGAGCTTTAAACTTACTAATATCTGAGTTGATTTCAGTAATGTCTGAGGTTTCAAAAAACCCGGGAGTCATTCCTACAGTAACAAATAAAAAAAAAAGTTACCTAAAGATAAAAAGGAGAAAGGATGACATCATTTCCTTAGAGGGACAAAAAAAAAATCTTGTCATTATTCTTGCGATGATGTGTACTTTTCTTAGCATTTCCAGAATGTATGTGGCTGGAAGACACTTTGACTGTGTACAAATCTCTAAGGTCTAAGGATCAGCACAGACTTTAAATCAGCTCCTAATAATTAACAGGATTTTATTGAGCACTCATTATGTGCCTCCAACTGCTATCAAGATGCAGAAGACATCTCCTTCTCATTAAGGGAATGGCAGCTGAACTTGACAAGAACACGGCTTAAAAATAATTAGAGAACACATTCAGATGCCTTGTAACCGGAAGAAGAGTAATGGTGATAGTTACCATTTATTGAAAGCTTGTTACACGCCTGTCTGTTGCTTAAGCACTTTAATGTATTACACGTGGTTCCACTCGCAAGGGCTAATGCACTTTCAGAGAAGGGAGACCGGCATGGGTGAGAATGGTTTCAGAAGAGAGTGAAGGAGCTGGAAAAGCCCAAGTAGGTAGTGTAGTTCATCATAATCTAGAAATGGCTTATGAAATTCCAAGAGGAATGTCCTGATGGTGGAATCTAGAGGTAGACTGGCCAGGATCATGTAGGAGTGGCTACAAGCTATCTGATAATTTTTACTTTCTCTGGCCAAGCGCTTGACAATGCACCTGTAATTCTCATCAAAACACACATTCTACTTACTGTGAATAAACCTCACCTTGTGAGTAGCTTTGGCTGATACAACTGGACAGCAGAATAATCATTCCTGTTGTGGTCTAGGATTCTAGTTGCTTATACGTACAATTCTGCTCTTGTTCTCAGCTTTACAGACCCATTTTCTGCTGTAATGATGAGCACAAGGGACCACCTGAAACTGAACTAACCCAACCAAGCCAAATTCAGCCTGGGCCAGCTACCTCCACTGCCTTTCCAGCTGGCTGCAGGCTCGCGAATAGATTCGGCCACAGTGGCAGCGGTAGCCAGTATCTGATCCAGATGATAAGAAACTGCATGGCCAAAGACCTTTTAACCAAGACTTTAATTTCAAAGGAGAAAATTCCCCTCGGCACTCGTTCTTTGCATTCCCTGCAGAATTCCAGACTCAATTGTGTATGCCCCGTCTGCTTTCTTTGCAGGCTCTGCCTGCTAATGTTGGTGGGTCTAGAGATTCCTCTAGCCTTTCCACCCACTCTGCTTTGTAGTTTGTTAGTCTCCTGCAACCACGTGGCTTAAATCCCATCAAGCTGCTGAATTCCCAGTTGTATGTTTAGCTTAGATCTCTCTCCAACCCTGTTTCCCTGACATGTCCATGCAGAAGCCTAATAAACATCCTGAACTTGATACCTTCATCTCTCCTGGATTCCCTTCTGCATTGGCCTTTCTTACCTCTGATCATCAAGAGTGTAGTAGTGTTTCTATGTTCATCCCCCTACCGTCTATGTTCGTCCCTCTACCG
>NC_022032.1:7953276-7960234 GCF_000317375.1 Microtus ochrogaster
CCCTCCACCATCTATGTCCAGCCCTCCACCATCTATGTCCAGCCCTCCACCATCTATGTCCAGCCCTGTACTATCCACTTACATTCCAGCAGCCCATAGGTCCCAGTATCACACTTTTCAGTTCAAATATCTGCACTGGTTCCCTCCTCATACAGAGTGGATCCCCCATGCTAGCTATTACCTCAACCGTCTGGTGTTAGCTCACTCTTCTGCTTAATTTTCCACCCCTACTTTCCTCAGTTTTGCCAAACATGATTCTGGAAACCCTTTGACCAACTCTCTTCCATCTGATTCTTTTTTTCTGAAAGTCATGTTTTTACTCTGGCAGTTTGATTAACTGAGCCTTCATCTGACAGCATTTTCTTAGGATTTCTGTGTGACTTCCACCTGCTGTCCAGTCTTTTCTTAAGTGATAAAATGTGTCTAGAACTGGCACTAAGGAAGCAGGATCAGGGAGAGCATTATTTTGAAGCAAATCTAGGCGATATGATAAGCCTTCACAGAAGGAAGGAATGGCGGGGTGATAAAAAATTAGGAACAATAAGAAAAGAGAAGGGAAGGGAAGGGAAGGGAAGGGAAGGGAAAGAAGAGGAAAGAGAAGGGAAGGGAAGAGAAAGGTGAGAAGAAGTGAGAAAAGGTGAGAAGAGCTAGAGACAGGCCTGGATGAAAAGTCAGGAGCACAAAGAGTCAGCCCTGTTCCCTGAGAGTCCACTCAGAGTGGCATCTGACAAGCACTGGCTAAGTAAATAGGTGGATGAAGATGTGCTCATTTCACTTGCTTAGGAAAGGGGGAATGAATGCAGCCACATCAGCATCTTCCCAAACACAGACAATATGGCATAGTGCAGCCTCTGTAGTCAAGACTGCCTAGCTTCAGAGTCTGGCTCTTCTTCATGGTGCAGCGCTTCAGACAAATGACTTAGCATCCTTGAGCCTGTTCCCCTTCCGCTAAACAGTGCCTCTATCACAGGATCTGATGACTCAAAAGTGAATTTACATAACGTAATTAAAATAATCCCCAGAGGGTCATAAATATTAAAATATCACGTTTTATTAATAGCCCCTCTCTTACAAATCTGGTAAAAGAATTGGAAGAAATAAATTATGTGAAGTTCTTAACATAGTCAACCGATGTGATCTGACCTCATTTTTGTATGTTTAGGGCATTTGCCTCCCTTCCCCCACAACTACGGCAGCTGCGCTCTGTTTTCAATGACATTTGAAAAATAGTTCTTCCTTTATGAAAATGCCCACAAGAAGATGGTGGTGAGCAGGGACCCCTACAAGAAGAACAGGGTTGACCCCGCTCTTGTTGAATCCTCCTCCGTGGACTCTCCCCATAGCCTTGGTCACTATTGGAATTGATGGCTGAGTCCCAGTGTCACCACCTAGAGGACCAGGGGGCCACTTTCCACATGTCAAAAATATCCTAAGCTTTGACTTGAGTCCTAGTCTAGCTTCCTGGGGATAAGGAACAGTTCTACAGCACCAACTATCAATGGAAGCCCAGTGGTCAGATTCCCTATTCCAGTGGGTGGGGGGCGGGGGTCAGGGATTCAGGGAGTTGCTGCTGAGAGTTAAAAGTCAAACTGAACATTAAGCCCCTAGCTCCCTAGATACACGTTGATACTGGAACCCCAACCACCCTCCTCTTGCTACATCTCACAGTTGATCACCCCCTGCTCGCCCTAACCTTGCTTAGGCAACAGGAATTGCAGTATTCATCATCGCTTGTCTAGGTACTAGAGCTGCTTCAAGCACATGAATCTTGACAGTAAGCAAGGTATTGTAGTTACTTTAGTCTCTGAGGCAGAGAAAGAATCCAAACCCTAAGCTTCTGGAGTGAGGCTTGGGGTCTTCACCCTGAACTGTCAAGCTATGAGGCCTGGTGCAAGGGCTCATGCCTGTCTTTCCAAGGAAAAGGCAAATATTCCCCCTCAGGTTAAGCCTTGGCACCCCTACTTTCCTCCCCTAGAAGAACAAAAGGGAGGGATTAATACTGACCAACTCTGACCAGCACCATCAAATCCCAAGGCTCAGGGACTCTGAGACTCTGAAGGGAATCTTAGCCCTGTCCAGCTGCCCTCTACACGGTTACTCTGAGTCCCTCTGGTGCTCTGACTGTACGAACAAATGTAAATATAATTCACCTCTGAAAAAAACCACACAAATAAAAAGAGATCATTAGTGTTCTTTCACAATTATCATCAGAGTCACGCTGGCGCTTGTCTTTTAGTCTTGGAAACTAAGTTAAATACAGACTGAATGACTGGTGTTTTCTTGATTGTATTCACTGAGACTGCTTAATAAACATGTTACCTTAAAATACACATTTGCTATAAGATGTTCCCCCCAGGAGAGAAGGAAGACCCCTCTCCATATTGGGGCTGACATTTGTTATCTTAGACACGCTGAGAGTTTTCACAGGAGACTTTTGGGGAGCAGCTTTCCTATAGGGCACTCCTCATCTGCTTTTTGTCTTCTCTTTCATTGATCAACATGGACTTCAGGCTGGCAGTTATGAGCAATTACTAAATCCAATGGAAATAAGGTTAAAAGTCCCTCCATGCCCTAGGAAGATAGTAATAGTCGGTCTCTTGGCTAGTCCTGGGAAGCGTCCTGCTTACATGCCTGCCACACAATCCTTTCTGCCTTCTCCGAGCATGCTGTATGTTCTGTCTTCCCAGAAGGACTAAATCTATGATATTTTAATTCCTGGAAACAGTTCATCACTGCAGCCAAACATTTACTGCCAGCTCTTGGCATTTAAGACCCTCATTTTCGCAATTCTCTCATCACAGAAGGACACGTTGATAACCCTTCCAGTCTCATCTCGCCACATGCGGAAGTAAGCATACACTGAAAAGACCCCTTTAAAACAAGGTTCAGTTATTCATCATAGGAATAAGTGTCTCGAGTATATTGTTGTGTGGATAAAATAGAAGTCCTAGAACTGATCAGCACACGGGGACTTTGAGTTTTCCTTCTGTCATTGTGAGCACTTTTGTTAACATCTAAATTGAATGGTCTATATCATTCATCCAGATGATAGCCTATGCACATGGGTTTTGTGAGTACATAGATTAAAGCTTTACATATATGATGATGGACATTCTTACATAATACAAAGAATAATATGGTGATGAGCCCCATAGTGTCTAAGTCAACAATGGTCCTACGTCACCTAGTGAAGTCAAAGCTGTGTAACTTCTGTCTGTGACAACATCACACAATGACCAAACCATCTACGGTCTCCAAATGTACCTGTGAGGGCAAGGCGTGACCGTGTATGAAAGTGTACTTGAAGCATTGCCCTTTTCTAAGGAATGAAAACTCAGTTTTAGCCAAAGCAAGGTACCTGACCTGCTATGGGGTAAAAGAGGGGTGCATGATCCAGAGGACATGAATTTATGATCGTGCCTTACTGTTTAGCTGGCGTGTGGTCCTGTGCATATCACACTACCTTGGGTTCATGTATGCATATTCTCTGAGTCCTCACTGTAAACTTCCTTAAAGCTGTGGTTTTCCCAGAACATGCAGATGTATTTTGTTCATGGATTTCTTCCAATGATCACCAGAGACAGCCTAAGAAACGATTTGGGATTTTTTTTTTGTTTTGTTTTGCTAGATACAGACATTTAATGTGCTGCTAATAGGTTGTATTATGCATTTATTTTGAGCTCCTGAAGCTAAGTTTAGATAAGCTATAATTATACTCATGATACTGCTGAAATGCTCGTTTTTTTTCTGCAAGTCAGCTTTTAGTAAAAAGATAAAATATAGAAACTCAGATCAATGTGTTCTTCTTGAAGCAGTCATGCCGTGGAGTCAGTACATGTTGGAGTGGATACAATCTACTTTTCAACGCTTCTTCCATTGCTCTTTGCACCATGATCACAAAAAGTTCTGAATGTTTGCCTCATGTTACTGCAACATCCACGGACATCCGAAACACAACCTATGCTAAAGAATTCTGATAAGGAAGAAAAGCCACACACTATCTAGGTAAATGATCAGGACATAGATCTATAATTACAGATCATGAATTCTTCTAGGCACTACAGAGAAGCCAGAAGACTGAACGATAATCTACTGCTCCAAAGAGATTTTCATTTTAACAAATTATAGAGTGGGGAATAAAAAAAAAAACAAAAAACAAAAAACAAAAAAACAAGAGTAACATACTCCCGGTTGCCATGGTAAACTAATAATCATCAACTATTCATTTCTAATACAGAAAGGGAAAACCTCCTTTTCTTGGATGCCTTCAAGCAGAATTATAAATGCAGTGGATGAGACTATCCCAGTGAAGCACACTTTAGCCAGGCATGGTGACACATGCCAGCAATCACAAACACTATCAGCTGTACTTAGTGCAAGAGGCTGAAGCAGCAAGATCAGAAGTTCAAGGCCAGCCTAGACTACAGAGCCAGACTGTTTCAGAAGGGGGAATAATTGAGTACTGCTTGAGACTTGAGAAAAAGCTCATGGTCTGAGATCTGGCAGGGGCGAGAGAGGAGCTGGCTGCTTGCTGCTATACTCGGTGCTGCCAGGAAGCTAGCTTAAAGGGGGCTGGTCTTCTCATGTCCACGCACTTAACTGGTAGGTCTGAGAATGAAACAGAGGCAGTAGCAAAAGCTCCCCAAATGTTGAAGTCCAACTCTGTGAGTAGGCCTTAACTGGGTAGCTCCCCCAGGGCCATCTGTCTCGGGGGGGCAGGGATAGATTTCCCTGCTGCTGGACCAGGTTAGGAGGTCCTATCGGCAGTGCAGCTGGGTGATCTGCCTGAAGCCCCTTCCAATGCTTGCACGATTCTGTGGGTTCCTTCCACTGTAACACAGCCGGATTGATGCCTATTTCTAACAGCAAATATGTGTAACCTGACAAATATTTGTAAACCTGTGTTGACACAGCAGGAGCTCAGAGAGGCAAGCAAGCATGGAGGGTGGGAACGATGAGCCCGGGTGCTGACCCACTAAACGACAATGCTACGCCTTGAAGAATAGTTATGTAACTCTTTATATATGGAAAGAAAAATTGGTTTTGCAACCGTGTAAGACCACAGAAGCTCCCGAGAGCTGCAGTTTTGGGAGGTTGTCTTACTAACTTCAACCAAAGGACGTTCTTCATTCTCTAGGCTTCAGAGCATCAAATGACCCCGCCCCCCGCCTCCCCAAGAGCTGTTTCTGCTGTGTTAGCCCTAGATATTTAGAGAGAAACACAAATGATCAAAATACATTCCCAATATTTCATGGATAATTCATAAGCCAGCAAAAGCCAGAAAATAGAGCCTTTAGGATAAAAGTTCACCTGAGCCCGCCGTCCTGTGCCAAAGACTCATAGGGATTATAGCTCGGTTTTGAGGCTTTAAGGCCTAAAAGTCGTAACAGGCTTGATTAGGATGCAGCACCCAGGGGACTGTACAGCAAAAGCTGCTCATAGGAGTGCAGACCTCAGTCGTGATGGGAAGCAGCAGGGTGTTGCTCTCCTTCTCTTTGTTTGGACTGTGGTAGGATTTTCTTGTTCTTTAGCTTAGACACACCAAAGCATCTTGGTCCTTTACTGAGACTTGTTCTCTTAGTCACAGAAGGCACAGCCCCTGGTCTCTTCTCCCCAAGGCACAAGGTGATGAATGTTTCTTCTTCCTGATCCCGCTTCCATGAAACCGGCCATTCCTGTGGTCAGAGGCAGAGACCCTCTTCACATAAAGGCAGAGAGGACAGTTTTTTTGAGAGCTAGATATGAGGTAGCTAGACCTCAAAACTTCTGATCATACACCCATCCAATGAGTTCAGACCCAGGCAGTGCTAAGAGACTGGACAACTAGCAGAGGCACAAAGGTTAATTTCCTCCACGTATCATAGAATCAAGAGCTTTTCTAGTTTGTTTTTTGGGGGAGTTTTATTGGGGTTTTTTTTTTGTTGCTTTTTTGTTGTTTGCTTTTTTGAGAGGTATGTTTCTGCCCTTTGTCACTTTCAGACTGTGTGCTGTCACTGTCTTCCTCAACAAATGACCCAAGTGGAGGTTTCAAACGCAGCAGTGAAGATGACAGAAAGCAACAGCTGCTAACTGCATAAAACTGGGCCCTGTGAATCCTGGCATTCCGGATGCTTCTCCCCAGGGACGGCCAACTTTGAGTGAGCGGTCAAGTGAGAAGCAGATGAGGGTGAAGCTACGATATCTTCTCTGAAATTAATTTTAGGGTAGATTTTATAGACCATAAAAGGATTACTCTAACAGATGCCAGAGCTGTGCTACTGGATGACAGTTTGCAATGTGAAGTGGTTTTATTAGTGGGCTTTCTGAACCTATTTGATTTTTTTCTTCTGAAGCAGTGTTTCCATCCCTTGTTACTTTCAGGCCATGAGCTCCAAGGTGAAACAAAAGACGTCAGGAAAAGTGGAATCACTGGTACCCGTACACACTTGTGAATAGTTAGGAAACACAAGAGTAAAAGAGGCACAGGGTTTGAAGAGAAAGGTTACAGTGAGTGTCTTAGTCGGGGTTTCTACTGTGGCAATGAAACACCATGACCAAAAGGTAAATTGTGTGTGTGTGGGTGGGTGGGAGGGATGGCTTATTTAGCTCACACTTCTACATTGTAGTCCATCACTGAAAAAAGCCAGGACAGAAAGTCAAACACAGCAAGAACCTGGAGGCAGGAGCTGATGCAGAGGGCCATGGACAGGTGCTGCCGACTGGCTTATTCCTCCCGACTTGCTCAGCCTGGTTTCTAATTAACCCAGGATCAATTGCCCAGGGATGGCACCATCCACAACTTGCTGGGCCTTTCCCCATCAATCATCAATTAAGAATGTTCCTTATAACCAGATATTATAGAGGTATTTTCTCAACTGAAGATCCCTACTTTCAGATACTCTAACTTATGTCAAGTAGATATAAACCTATCCAGCACAGTGATGTTATATAGCTAAAGGGGAAAACATTTTTGAATGGC
>NC_022032.1:7960762-7963262 GCF_000317375.1 Microtus ochrogaster
TCCCAGCAACCACATGGTGGCTCACAACCATCTGTAATGAGGTCTGGTGCCCTCTGCTGGCCCGCAGGCATACACACAGAATACTGTATGAATAATAAATAAATAAATACTTTAAGAAAAAAAAAAGATGAATGACAGAAGTAAACTAGCCCAGTTCTTCATTCTAGACATCACATGCATTGTTACACTCAACAAGACAAGATGTATTGAAAGCATTGGAAATATAAAACTTACAATCATTAAATCATTAAATATTTTCTTGTTGGTTTTTTTATTATAGGTTTTATATGAAATGGAGTCGATTTTATACATAACCCAAGTGATCAGAGCTTGACCCCCTCTGACCTTAAAGATCTTCTGGGATTTGTGACATTAGCAAAAATGCTGTGGTCCCTTAATGCAGCTCCTTTTTCCAGGGGTTATTTGGCTTCAGTGTGTGAGCCCTTTGCTCTCTGCAGAAAGACACAAAAGATACTCTCCCCTCTCTACAGAAAGAGCATTTGACTTAGAATCTTAACCCCTCCTGCCCAGTATTAGCAGATTTCACGCTCTCATGCTAGCATGGGCTTCGTACTGTGCAGATGCAAGAAGACAGTGCCTGAACCAGCAGGAAGAGTCCCTGTGTTCTTAGAGCCCCATGTCTTGGTGTGCTGTGTGTGTGTTAAAATGGAAGTGGGATTAAAAGAGTTACTTTGTTGCCGTAGTAGAAAGCTTGAGGGGAACACTCATTCTGGCTTGCTGTCTGGGGTGTATTCTGTTGCTGTTAGAAGGGCAGCACCACGGGAAACCCTTGTGAATGTGGATTTGGGACCATGCAATGGCGGGCTTACACCGCAGTGGATTATGGACCAGAGAGGTTGGGACTCAGCTCTCTTTCTCTTTCCCTTCTTTCATTGTATGCATCTACCTAGCTCCTGGGATGGTGCCACCCAAATCCAGGTCTTTCTCCCTCAGTTTGCACACCCTGAACCACCTTTTCCGACATACGCAGAAGTAGGCTTGTACCTCCTAGGGGATTCTAATACTGTCAAGCCGACAGTAAAGATGAACCATCCTTTATTTATTTAACCTTTATTATTATAACCGTGCTTTTATTTACCCATACCTCATTCCTCTCTAGACGTCATTAGGTTGAGGGCAAGAACACCAGGGAAGAGAATAGAGAAAGACAAATGGACAGGTATGCTACTTTCCATCATTTCTTTTTGCTTGGAAAAAAATACAACTGAAACAAATCAGCTTCAGAAACATCAAAGAAACCAGCGTGAGAACCATCACTGCATCCTGCCTGTTTCTAGAGATGTTCAGCGTCCTGGTTGCTATGTGTCACCACCTGAGATGGGCTGCTATCATTTACCTACAGAAACTCCAAACTCCGAATGGCATTGCTCTGTTGCTCATTCTCTAAATGCACTGCAGCATCTCAATGTGAGGGACTGAGAGCAGAACACAGAAACCCGAAAATCTCTAGCTCATCCTGTCATTTTATATCATACACGGAAACCATGGGTGTTCGAGTCGTTAGTATCAGATGACTCGGCCACCTAGCAACGGAGGCAAAAACAGTACACGCAGCCCCAATCCTGTAGCCTCTGATTATCTTCCCTCCTATCTTGTCTTTCAGTTCTCCCATCTTCCCTTCTCCCACTGTAGGTCTTCCTGGAGAGTGGTGTGCATGCTTGGATGCCAAGGTGACAAATCCTAATGGATCCATTGCAAGCATTATGGGAGAATCCCAACCTCCTGAGACTTCTTTCTTCTATATCCCCCTTGACTAGGAAACATCTGGCAGGCCCCTGCTTAAATTTTTACAATGTGGAGGAATGCTTCAATATCCAAAATCATCCCAATACAGAAAGATTCTTATGTGGAGGAATCTATTGTTTGGAGCAAAATATGCCCACCAATAACCTGGATCACTCTCTTAGCCTTGTTTCCCAATAAGAAAAATGGCTTGCTTCCCTACCTCATACATCAGAAGGGAAAAACTTCTCCCTTGAGTCTTAGTACTTGAATCGTTGAAATTTAATAAGGCTTCTGTATCCCAGAGGGCATTCCCAGAGAAATCGCAAACCCAAGACATCGTCTGTGTTCCTATGAGATTGACAGTTGCCATGGGGATGGGATGGGATGCTGTCCTCCAGTGCTCCATGATTTCATCCCAACAGAGCTCTTGCTGAGACCTAAGTGCCTGCTAAGATTTTTATAGAGCTCCATCAGCTGGGCCTAACAGAGGAAGTACTGGGTCCCTGTGCGCCAGAACCAGGGACATGATTTATTCAGAGTTTATTGAGTGGCTCTAACTTCCTTGCCTCTTTCACAGAAAAACATAGAAACTCTGGTTATATTATAACCCCAGGCTCCTGGTTTCAGTTATAATTCTTTAGGTGGATTTCAATAGCTTATAATTAAAAGTAGAGAGAACTCCAACAAACCCTCAGATGATCAAGCGTCAAAGGTCCAGTGGACACATCTAAATGCAGCCTGACTCCAAATGTTA
>NC_022032.1:7965397-7977641 GCF_000317375.1 Microtus ochrogaster
CCCCCCCCATCAAGTCCCTCTCCCCCATCAGCCCGAAGAGCCATCAGAGAAGGAATTTTCGATCAGAACAGGCTGTATAAGATATTGCCTCAGAACCAAGCAATGCCAAATAAATCCAAACTCTCAAATACCATTCTGAGGACTTGATACAATTTCCAACTCTATCAATTTTCGAGTAAGGAACTTTGGTTTTCATGGAATCTATTCTTTAGAGCCAAGAACTTTCATTAGACAGTTGTTTGCAATGTAAAGTCCAAGAGAATTCAGACATTCTTGTCACTTAAAAATAAATAAAAAGTAAATAGACAGATAGAGAGATAGATTGATCTGCTTGAAATTCTGACTACTTCTAAATGGGTCTTTGCTAAACCTAATTGCCAACTGATGTGGGAGAGGAAATTTTAACTTTCAGGCAATGTTGAAAATGAGTTATCTTGGAAGGCCTCAAACTGAGTGAAAGAGACACATGATAATCTGTGTTTATAGTGGGGATGAAGGGAAAGACTTGTTGTCTGGGAAAAATAAACATAGATAATGTGGGAAACATAGAAGGCTTAAATGCCAGGCCTGCCTCCTAAATAGAAGTGTAGACTTTGGGATGGGTAGATGGCTTGGTGGGTGAACGCAGAGGTGGGGTAAGCACCCATCTCTAAGTGAGCTCACTCTGCGAAGGGACACTATACCTCCTTTCATTTCACTACCCCCAGAGCCTGGGAGCTTGATTGCTTCACAGAGCTCTGTCATGTGTGCTACTTCAGGGGAACAAAGTCTCTCTGCGGGCCTGAAGAGGTAGCTCAGTTGAGGACTTGCCTCGTGTGCACAAAGCACCTGGTCCAGTTCCCATCACTGAATAAAAACAGATACATATCTGTAATACCAGCACTGGAGAGGTAGAGGAGGATGAGGCCCAGAAGTTCAAGCTCATCCTCCTCCACAGAGCAAATCTGAGACCAGCCCGGACTACATATCTAGGCACTATCTCAAAACAAACAAAACAAAGCAAAACAACAAAAAAAAAAAAACAACCAGGTTTCTGTTACAATGACAAAAAGGCAATGTTTGATACTGGGAAGAAAACAGAGTCTTTGACAATACCTAAAATAGGAAATGGAGACTTATAAAAGAAAAAGTACATGAATAATTCTTTAGATATTACCTTCATGTTGTGACAGATACTATTGCTAGCAGGTGATTGAGGCGTTTGGATGCATCTGTGGCCCCAAGTACCAAAATACAAACTAAAAGTCCTCCTCCTCTCTCTTGCTTTACCTGAAAATTGGGGCACTTACTCCACAGCACAGCAGCAATGGTCAAATGAAATGTTTGCAGATTCCCACATAACACTGACCAAAGGAGGACATTATTAAGCCTGCCCTGTCAGTAGTGGGCTTGGAGCCTGCCTACACCTGACTTTGAGCCTGCCCACACCTGACTTTTCTTCTGTGAATCAATAAGGTCTCTGAGGGCTACAAGGAAGAGAATGTAAAATCCACGACTCTTGATGTTTTTCAGACTTAGCATTTCAGGGCCTGGAGTCTCTAGCAGAATGGAGTGAGGCAGGATCTATTCATATGGCCTTTGTGTTTCTCTCCCAGTGTTTGCTAACAAAGGGCTGGGGGGAAAAAAAGCCTTGTAGCATCTGGACCATTTTGCAAAATCAAACATAAAGCCTGAGCCTTCTCAGAGAGCCCTGGAATTCTTCACTTGCGTAGATGTATGCATCGTGCATGCTGTGACATATCCTAAAATCTGATAGACTGTAAATGCAGTGTAATCAGAGGTGCTCTAATGCAATGTTTTCCCTCTATGAAGTGTTACTTGTAAAGGCCATAAAAGCATAGTCCAGGTAGTCCGCATCCGACCATACCTGATTCTCTATGCATTTCTCGGTTAAATCTTGGACTCTTTCCAGAAGTGAATGTTGGAGAAAAAAGGTTGACTCTGTTCCATGTAGTCAACTTAATACGGTCATGGAGGGGGGAGATAGTGTCCTGCAGGAATTTTAGCAAATGTGTTGGAATTTAAATTTCATGTGTGGCTTCTGCTTTATGAGGATTAGCGGTTGTGCAAGTCTGACAAAGGATGCTGGGGAGAAAGCAAATTACAGAGAGAGAGGGTGTAAAACCAAGGGTGGCTTTCGAGTCACACTTAATAGGAATCGAGAACTCTTTACACTTTCCAAGTCCCCTCTATCCTACTGGGACTCTTAAACTGAAATAATAATCTCTTTTCCCCTTGAAATAATTCTTGTCCTACTTTTAAGACTATTAGGGGAATTAAATAAAGCACATGCAAAACTGAACATCGGCGACACTAAAACCTATGAAACAGTATGCAGAAACTCCACAGACCTTATAAAAACCATTTCCAGAGCCTAGAGGAAGACCAGAGAAACTGCAGACCAAAATGTGTGCAGCTGCAGAGAACATGGGTGTGAATGTCAGGACACACATCATGCATCCGTCGTTTTGCTCTTGTACCTGATGTGCAGTCGTTCTTATCTACCAGAACTTTGGTTTCACTCTACATGTAACTGTGTGACAGACCCCTGCCTTGCCTTCCAGAGGTGTGGGGAATATTCTGACCTTTATTTTAATATTCCTAGGCCAAGTGAAATAAAGTGGCGAAAGAGTGCAATTATTGGCCTCCGAATCACCGGTAATGAAATGCAACAGGCAAGATTCTCAAGGTACTGGCGTTGGAACTAAGGTCACTTGCAGAGAACACAAGTTCACAGTTATCTCCTGTTTTCCGTGTAGCTATTTGGCCAGGTTTTCATTAGTATAATCTCGACCAAACCATACTTTGACCCTAGCTTCCAAGAAATCCCGCGTACATTTATCCAAAAGTTTAAAAACAGCACCTTCTGCATGCAGCGAGTTGTGCTCATCCTAAACCCCACGGATTCCCCTTGAGAGAGCTCAAAGGAGCAGGGGATGAGGTGCCACAAAGCAATGGACCCTCAGATTTCCCTCTTCAGTGCTGAGGTCATTGGAACCATTTTTTTCTCCTCAATTCTAATAATTCCAAGGAGCCAAACAGTCCCTAGTCTTTGACCCTTAAGTTTGGGCTTGGGTCCACAATCCTCAGAACTGGGAGTTAAACCAAATGGAGCTTTTATCTGGCTGCATAACAAAAGCTTTGTAAAACTCCTAGAAACAAAATAGCTACAAACAAAATTAACCAATACATTACTCTCACATCATTTGAACTTAAATAAAAGGCACTGATTTATTTTTGGAGCACACACACACACACACACACACACACACACACACACACACACACACAAAACCCCAACATTTACTGAGATGTGTTCTCTATCAACAGTAGCTTTAGGAATAAGGTTGGGAGATTTTTATGGGCAGTTTTACGTGATCTCCCGTTAAAACTGAATCAGTTATCACTTTTGTCTATTACACTGTGCAAGGCTGTGGCCAAGGACTGGCTCAGAGTATGGGTATCCTCTGCTATTTCATTGGGTCCCACATTCAGAAGGACATAATGCTTGAGGGTTACCTTGTACCCTTTCTGATGTTTCTTATATTTTTGCATCGAACTTCAATTCATAAATGAAGTTAATGGTTCATATAAAATACACGTGAGGAGAGGACAAAATATGGATATCATGTTATTTCCATTTGTAGATAATAAATACTCATCATGGACATAAAATTCCTTTGGAACCACAACGCATCACCCATCACAATGCATACTGAAGTTGACTGCATGAGAAACTTCTAATGTCAACAACTAAGTGGAGGTGCTGAGAGACCCATCGCTATGGTTTGGATAGCCATCTTCCATATGTAATGGCTTGGTACTCAGGGTGCTGGTACTATTGGGAGAGTCTTTGGAAGCTTTAAGCAGTGAGCCCCATGGGGAAGTATGTAGTCACTAGGACTTGACCTTTAAAGAGGTTATAGAACCTTATTTTCATCACTGTACCCTATATTCCCAACAATGTGTCACCACCACTAGAGACTGAAATCAATTATGCCATCCACTCTTGCACGGAACCTCTCCCAAACAGTGAGCTAAAATAAGCCTTTTCTGTTTATGTTACTTGCCCCCAGGTTCATCATAGTGATGGAAAGCTGACTAATATACCAATAAAGCCATTAGAAAAATAACTCTTGGGTCTGGGTTACCTCACTCAGGATAGAGTTTTCTATTTCCATCCATTTGCTTGCAAAATTCAAGATGTCATTGTTTTTAACCGCTGAGTAATACTCTAATATGTATATATTCCACACTTTCTTCATCCATTCTTCCATTGAAAGAAGTTTAAAAGACCTTTAAAATTGCTTGATGAGTTTTCTTTTGCCTCATTTGCAAAAATATATAAAAGCAAATTGCAGTTGAAATTTTACTACATCAGAACTTAGAGATTTACAAATAAATAAGTTAGACTTTTAGCAAAAAATCATTTTAGAAAAAAAGAGGAATTGATACTTTTAAGCAAAACTCAGTAGTTAGACATGGAGCTAGAAAGCCAAAGGCATGTTCAGGGACTGGACAACAATGTTCCAAATGTCTTACAGCTGCCTCAAGTTCTTTTCCTTTCCAAAGAATGCCAAACCAAGAGGACCTTTAAATAATCATATTTATTTCCTAATGACAATCTATAGACTAGTAGCATAGAGAGAACTTGTATAAAAATAAGAGATATATTTTAATTTCATTTTTATTAAGTAACAGATGAAAATTAGAAATACATATTCAATTATGCATACCAATAATACAATATGAAGTAGAAAGCCTCAATTGGCATTCTCATTATATATTTTCCACTTTGTAATTAGGTCATATATGTTCTGATTTATATATTTCTCCATCTATCAACTACTAAGTAGAAGTTTTATGCACTGACAAAATGTTATGCATAACAGTTATATAAGACTGTATAAAGTGTAATCAAAATATTTAACTGTTTTAAGGTAAGTCAATAAATTATTTTATATTCCTTTTTACAAGAGCTAGAATTTAAAGCCTCTCCCCTTGAAAGGGGACTGTGAAACTTCAGCCTGGAAAGAACAGGCATTAGTGACAGGCCATAAAAGGCAAAAGGGCTTTCATCCTGCTCTCTATTCTTTTAGATGGACTGGGAGCTGATATAGCTAGGTTTTAATAACATTTCATCTTATGGTGATGCTATAATAAAGATTCTAGGCCTCCATTGAGTATCTCTGTGAGAAGCTAGAATGGAACAGGCTCCTCCAGTGAGTCTCAGGTAACACAACCAATCTGACTATTAACAGCAACATGGAACCATCCAAATAAACTGCTCTCAGATTCCTAATTGTCAGAATCATGTGTCATAATCCAAATTCAGTCAGCAGAGGGGGAAAAAAAGATCAGAGAAGAAATTAATGAAATGCAAATAAAATCACAAAGAGTGAAGGTAAGAAAGCTGGTTTTTTGTAAACATAAATAAAGTTAACAAAACTTTAGTCAAATTAGCCAAGAGAAAGAATGAGAAGAAGCAAATTAATAAAAGCAGAGATAAAAAGGGAAACATTGTAGCAAACACCAAAGAAGTATATAATATCATTAGAAATTACTTTGAAAACCTCTATTCCAGTAAAACTGAAAATACAGGCACATATAATCTACCAAAATTGAAGCAATAAGATTTCAATAAGTTAAATGTACATATTGAACTGTTTAGCAGTGATCAACATCAACAAGTAGTAAGACAAAGTCTCTCAATTAAAATAAAGCCAGGCCCGTGTGGATTTACCACAGAATTACACTAGACTTTTAAAGAACCCACACTAATACCCCTCAAATCAATGCATAAAACATAAAGGGAATGGTTGCTTCCAATCTTATTTTAATGCTGCCAGTTTTACTCAAATACAAAAAAAAAGCACATACACACACAAAAGGAATCAATAGGCCAACCTCCCTGGTAACATGTATGCAAATAATTCTCAATAAAATAATTTTTTGAAAGTCAACTGCAGACTAAAATCACCATCAGTCATGGCCAAGTAAGCTTCATTTTAGGAATACAGGGCTTCAGCAACTCTGAACTCATTAGTGTAATACGTCACATCGATAGACTCAAGATCAGAAACCACAAGATTATCTCAAATAAATGCACAAAGCCTAACATCCTTTATGATAAAAGCTCCAAAAAATTCAGAAATAGATGGGAATACACCTCAATATGATAAAGATCATATATAACAAACCTATAGCATACACTAAGTGGAGAAGAACTGAAAGCATTTCTACCAAAATGAACAATGAGATAGGGTATCTTCTCTTTCTTCCTTATCTGTTAGAGCACTGTAGTTTGGGACAGACAGGAATAATTAAATAAAACAGATTCAAGTAGGAAAGTAAGAAGTCAAATTATCTGTAGTTCCAATGATGTGATCCTGCACACAGAAACCCTACAGACTCCACCAGAACAAATGAACATACTTAGCAATACACACACATACACACACAAATCCTACAGAACCAGGAGTGTCCCAGTAGTGAAGTGAGAAAAATAAGCTCAAATAAAATAGCTTAAAATAAGCCTAATCAGGAAGTGAAAACACATACACAATGAAATCTTTAAAATGCCAAAGAAAGAAATAAAAAAAAAGGACACTAGAAGATGCAACTCTGTTGTAGAATATTTGTACACTGTGTGAAGGTGTATTGTGATTGGTGTAATAAAAAGTTGAATGGCCAATAGGTAGGCAGGAGGTATAGGTGTGACTTCTGGGCAGAGAGAGGAAGTAAGAGAAAGAGTTGAGGAACATGAGAAAGATGCTAGGACACACACACACACACACACACACACACACACACACACACACCCATACACACAAAAGCAGAATGGATGTCAGTACATACAGGATATAGATTAATAGAAATAGGTTAATTTAAGTTATTAGAACTAGTTAGGAAGTTAAACTAAAGTCAAGTTTTCATAATTAATAATAAGTCTCCATGTCATTGTGAGCTGGCACCCCAAAAGAAAGTCTGACTACACAACTAACTTAAAAAATTAACAAAATGATAATAGTAAATCCTTCCCTGTCAGTAATTATTTTAAGTGTAAATGATTAAACTTCCCAAAGACACGGGGTGACTGAGTAAATGGAAAATAAAACAAAGCAAACAACATTTAATTATATGTTGTCTGCAGAAGACCCAAAGCGCATTGAAAGGTTCTCAATGGCTGAAAGGGTGAAGATAATCTATGTAATAATGAAAAGAGCACATTCAGTTATATGTTTATCTCAAATAATCCAGCAGAGACACATGCACATTACCATATGGTCAAATTAGCCCCAAATTTGTACATAGAGCCCCTACCCATCTGAGCACAATATACATTCTCCTCAAGCACAACGTGATGTTCTCCAAGAAGGATCACATTTTAGATCACAATGAAGCTTGCATTTTGTTGGTTCTATTTATGAGCATTTTGCCTGCATGTAAACCTGTATACCACATGTATGTCTGATGCCTACAGGGTATCCAGAAGAAGGCATCAGATTTCCTGGAACTGGAGTTACAGACATTTGTGAGCTACAATGTGGATGCTGGAACCAAATCTGGGTCCTTTGGAAAAACAGCTAGTGTTCTTAAGCGATGAGCCCTCTCTCCAAATCCCACAAAACAAGCCTTCACAACCTTAAGAAAAGTAAAATCATACCAATTTCTCTGACCATAATATAATTAAACTAGAAATCAGTAGAAGAAGGAAAACTGGAATATTAACAAATGTATGCAAATTAAAGAACACATGCTTGAACAACTGGTGACATGAAAAAGAATTTGGAAGATAATGAAGCAATATTTGACATCATGAAGGGATACTATGATGGTAAAGAAAGCTAGCTTGGTAACGGTCATCTGCCTGCTGTCATTTTCTAAATGACTTTTATCTGGGTATGCCTTTGAAGACTCCCTAACGGAACAAATTCTACTCATTATGGGACATGAGTGTCTCTGAGGCACACACAGGGTGAACTGTAACCTATGTTCCCTCTGAGCCACTAGGTCTTTGTGACTCTGAATGTCATTCCCACCCATACATAGGTTCAAACGTGAAACACACCTTCTCACCTAAAAGCCACTCTAAACCAAGAACTCCTTCTGCCGGCTAAATCCTCTTAAGCCACGTAGGACAGGCTGAGAGCAGAGAACACAGACTCCCTTTGAACAGCCTCAGCAATGGCTGCAGAAGGAGTATTTGTTTTCTTACCAATGAGCATGGCAGCTCCAAGGCACGGCCCACTCAGAAGCCAAATGTGGCCTTAAAAATGAAGTTCTCTCAGTGGAAGGTGATAGTTACCACCCATGGGCTTCACGCTCCTCTCTCAGGAATCACCCCTTCAACCACTTAGTGCTGACATCTAATTCATGCTGTTGCCAAAGGAATCTAGTCAAGGATGGAATCTAGTCAAGGATGGAACAACCCCTTCAGCAGAATGTATATTGTGGCAGGGACTCACTGTGAAGACTAAGTTGGTCTCAACCTGAATGCTGGGGATGCCTCCAATTGCTGAACGCAACTGTAGGGATCCATCACAATGCCCAGCTAAGACGGAATACAACCTTTTCTTTATATTTTTGTCCCTTTATCTTTTTATGTCTTTTTAATTTAGTTAATTTTTGTTACTTTCTAATTTCTATTGTATATATTCACTGGACACGATAATATATTAATTCATTTAATATCGATCTACTTGATCCCCAAAATCTCCATATTGCCCTGCCATGTCTCTTACAGTATGGCTTGTGGAATAGTTGCTTCAGGATAAAATATGGTAACTGTTAAAAAATATATCATCAGGAGTCAGGACTTAAACATGATGGAGCTCGAAAACCATTTCAATATTTTGGATCTTGGTCAAGTTTTCTAAGGATAAGTATCATTTTCTCACCAAATATCATAATTACAGCTCCAAATCACTGAAACTGGTTCTAAGTGATTTCCTGGCATACTTGTGTTTGTGTGTGTGTGTGTGTGCATATGTGTGTGTCTGTGTGTGTGTGTGTGTGTGTGTGTATCTGCATACTGCTTCTCCTTTAAGGTCATTTCAGTATCGTATAGTCCAATATTTGACCAGCTAAAACAAATGTTTCTAATCATAGGAAAAGGAGCAGGAAAAATGGTTTGATGTAATCCTTGACCTTTGGCTTGGAGTCTACAAATAATGTCCCGTGTGGCCCTGAAGAGGCTAGTTAACCTCTTGATATCTGTGGTTCCCTTGTGTTAAGTAGGACTCACAGCCTGTATGGTGTAAGGCAGTATGCAGATGAATTATTGAAGACTAGATGATCTACAATCTGCCCTCACATACTATTTTGAAGATTCCCATCCATTATTCATCACCCAATGCATTTTGCCTTGCACTATTAGACTATAGGTGGGCAGCTTGCAATTTTCAACATTACATGCATTTTGATAGGGTGCAAACAGATACGTGTTATGTGAAGTTCTGTGATGAATTAAGCTTAAGTGACCTGAAGGAAAATACTTTAGGGTTTTTCTATTTTTTCAAATTATGAAATCTTCCTGGTGGCACTAAAGGTCCCTGCATTTGTTGTTGATGGGACTCTAATGCTTCTGGAATTCAGTACCACAGAACTGGGTGTAGCACTTATGATGTTTGTCTACAATCTCAAAGGTTCATTTCACGGAGCAATAAGTAACCTTTTGATAGTATGGACTTAAACTGCACCCGCCTATATGCCTGGCATACAGGAAAAGAGCAAGCTGGCTTCTTACCTTAGGTGTGTTCTCCAAATTCCCAATATGCATTTGCTGTGTTCTCCTCCTCCTCCTCCTACTCAGTCGGTGTGTTATCCATCCTCCCTAATACCCGTAATATGCAGTGGCTGTGTTCCCCGGCCTCTCTAATGTGCAGTAGACGAGCTCTCAGCCCTTGCTCATACATATAACATGCAGTAGTTGTGTTCTTTACCCTCCTTAATATGCTGTAACTGAGTTCTCCACCTACCCTAGATCACAGCAGTGTATTTGTGGAGAAGTGCAATAAACAAAATATTGCTAGTGATACTGATAAAACCAAAGTCCCCGAAGAAGTGCTTATTTTAACTGAAAAGAGCGATGATTACTAACATGGAGAGTGTTTAACGTGTGGCCAAGGTAAGTCCATGACATGACAGAGTCCCCTAAATGGGCATGAGAAAACCAGGGAAATCATTTATAAAATTATTTCAGCAAGAGTCCTTACCAAGTGAAAAGTGTTTATATTTCCACATTCTTTTACAAAATTGGCAAGTCTGAGAATCAGAAAGTTTCAGTTCTTAAATTTACTTTGCAGCCCTTGTTGGCAGAGTGCCCTGTGGCTCTGATCCTCTCTTCCATTCCTTTACCAACTTTCCTGGGGTTTTGTGAGCTCATTAGCATTGTGTTGGAGGAAGGTACAATATCCAAATAAAAATATTTCCCCCCTGTTTTCCTTAATATGGTTAGTATCCACTAAACTATAGACTTCATTATTTTGTATTAACAGTTTAGAAATAATGTTTACAAATAGAGGTATCAGACATGTTTCTATTAATTTTGATTTCCTTTTATATGTTTTTTTACCTAATATTCTTATGTTTTCCAAAAAGACATATTAGTGAACATAAAGTATATGTTGTACCACTTGAAAAAATTATGAGAAATTAATGTTTAGAGATCTGGTATATTCTGTTTCCACCTTAGTATCTCAGAGCATGTATGCCTTTCAAATGTACTGAACAGCTCTGTAACTTCACTTCCTACTACCATTCAATATCAACACAAGGCTAAACAATCTTCAGGAAAAGACAAAATACTTGCCTACGGTTTTACGAAGCTAAGTAACTGTATCTATGTTGTTCTCCTCAGGCAGTTAGAAGATATTTCACCGTTCATTTTCAGAGCAATATTGTGAAGGAAAACTCTTGTTAAAAGCCACACAACAGCACAAAAACAACAACAGCACAATAGACAACAGGGCCTCCCCTTAGCCAACAGTGACAAACTCATCCTCGAAAGCTTCCAAAAGCAAAGA
The DNA here is from genome assembly GCF_000317375.1 of Microtus ochrogaster. Taxonomy (NCBI): domain Eukaryota; kingdom Metazoa; phylum Chordata; class Mammalia; order Rodentia; family Cricetidae; genus Microtus; species Microtus ochrogaster. The sequence continues at coordinate 7,976,425 of NC_022032.1, forward strand.
CTCAGCAAATCGTGGATCCAAAGTTTGCTGACTACAAGGTTTGGATGCCAAACTATGCTTATGTTAAGTTTTCAGACTTCTGGATTAGTTTTTCTGAAGAATCTATTGGCAACTAGTTGCTAGTTCTTCACCATATGACTGCAATTGTGTTCCATAACCTTCCAGTTCTTATCATCTTGTCCATCAAACAACTTCATGGTCCATGAAAATCAACTATAATAATACATTTTGTGGAGTCAAATACATTACAAGATTTGAACACTCAGTCCTACATGGGTTGTCTTCATCAAGTCCCCAGCCTTCCAACTCCACCCCCCCCACACACATGCAAGGCCCGGGGAACTTTGTAAAAAGAAGTGGAAAAATTGTAGGAGCCATTGGGAAAGAGAGTGAATGATGCCAAGGACACAAGGCACTCCAGATGCCAGAGAACTGTCACACATGTGTGCCAGCATGGATGGGCCTGTACAGGTTCAAGCTTGATGTGTCCCAATGCTGACAAAAGGGGGAAATAGACACAGGCTCCCATCCCTAACGATAAAGCTATCTGCAATTGATATTTGCTTGCATATGAAAAATTAGTCTGCTTTACTGGAGGAATATTAACCACACATAAGGGTGGGTCCATACCTAGCAGTAGATGACCAACATAAAATAAATTCCTAGACATTTGTCTCGTGTTGCTGTGGGCATTTTACGGTTTCTTATTTTGTGTTTTATGGTGTGTGTGTGAGTGTGTGTGTGTGTGTGTGTATGTGTGTGCCATGTGTGTATTTGTGTATGCTTCTGTGCGTATGTGCTTTTGTGTTTCCTAGGCTTTTTCTGTTCTCTTTATCTCATTTCTTATTCTGGTTTGTTTGTTTTTCTTTTGGTAGCCTGTTTATTTTGTAAAGAGAAAGAAAAAGGGAGTGGAATTGGACGGAATGGGAGATGAAATAATTATATATGTAATTATACACATGTACAAGATATATATATATGTATATGTGTGTGTGTGTGTGTGTGTGTGTGTATTTATCACAGGATATAATTGAGGGAATAAAATATATATTTTTTTCCAAACTTGTTCATCCTATGAGAATTTTTAAATGTTTTCAACTTTGACAATGCTGTTTGCTTTGACAAATAACATCTATGTTCTTCACTTATGTTTGTCTACACTTATAATTGGTTGAATTCAACATATGACCTCAATTTTTATGTTTATGTATACATAA
>NC_022032.1:7978706-7980273 GCF_000317375.1 Microtus ochrogaster
CACGCTACTGTCAATCACTCTGTTCAGTTCTCAGAGAGATTCCTGTGCTCGTTGGTGTCCTAGCTGGGTAGAAATACCGAGCGCTCTGGTATTTCACCTTCTGGTCCTAGGAAATCTCGACTGCTGGGAACAGGTTTTCAGATTAGACCCAGATGGAATGCACTGGGTCCTGTGTCCACAGTATCTTCAGCAGTAGGGACAATGTCAGTCCCTGAGGGCAACCCAGTGCAACAGAAAGAGTTGATGTCATTCTGGGAGTTACTAGACCTTTCCTAACCAACAGCTCAGATGGTAAGATGCAAAGGGACCATAGCAGCTTTCGTATCTTGGAAATAATAAACAGCTGTCTAATTGGACATAAGGCCCTCATTCAACAGGAGGGAAATTGTTCCTGGTATCTGAAACCTAACCAACTACTTGTTGCTAGAGAACCTATTATTGCCACTTTATGAGGCCAGCATAATTCCTAAGCACATTCTAAAATATCCTTATATCAACAGATTGGTTAGTGTAGCTCTGATCCCATATCGGAGAAGCTTCTCTTTGCAGCAAACACTGACCATTACAGAAAACCCAAACTGGTCATAATGCAGAGAGGCTCAACATACACATCTGCAATATGAATCCTGCCCCTACTGCTCAGGGCACATCAAAGGAGAGGTGGTGGGAAGATTGTAAAAGCCAGAGGACCAGGAAACCTGATGTCAGATTAGATCTCCTAGAAATGACAGGAATGCTACACTCATGATCCCTCAACAATATGGCTGCCCTACAGAAGACCCTGACAAGGACAGCACTGCTAAACACACGAATGTGGAAGGGGAAGTGTGGCAGGATACCACCCTAAAACATGAATAAGAGGCACAAGGATGAATGAAAGAATGAAAATGAGTCTTTCCCAGGGAGGAACCTGCTAATTGATTATTCAGTACAAAGTGGTCATTCCTGAAACCATATACACGCAAGCCACAGACTCAGAACATAGTATGTACAGATTCAAGGTGGGTAGGGAAGTGGGGATGGATCTGGGAGGAGTAGCGGGAGGAAGTATATATGAGCAAAATACACTGTATACAATTCTCCGAGAACTAATAAGATGAGACTAATGAAGAGAAAGAATTGTTAGCATCAGCTATATGCAGCTGTTGGTGTGAATTAGCCAAAATACTCATCGTTCTCCGACAAGCAATCCTGCAGAGTTGGACGCTTTCGGTATTATGTCACAGATTGCCAGTATTCGCTGCCTGGCTTGTTCTTCCCTAGCAAATATTGACTTTCAAAACGATATCCTTTTCTTTGTGTTAAAGATGATGACAGAATGCCATGCGCGTTGTTGCTGGCAGCCTCTGGCTGACGACAGGACCATCCAAGAATAGAAGCCCTTGTATGAGCAGCTGGTACATTCTTTATTAATCTTAAGGAGTGAGTTGCAATCATCAATATGCTCTTCTGGTTTAATTGTGAAAGGAAATTTCAGTAGTTTTGTGAAAATACAACGTTCGTTAAAAGAATCTGGACTAAGATGGGAAAGAAGAAAAGGGAGAGAGGGAGAGGGAGGGAGAGGGAG
>NC_022032.1:7980373-7991141 GCF_000317375.1 Microtus ochrogaster
GGAAGGGGGAAGGGGGAAAGGGAGGGAGAGAGAGATATTACAGAGACATGGGACCTTGAGTAGACACTGTCCAAAAGAAAAACACCTGTCCACTACAAAGCTATTTTGGGCTCAGGATCCCAGCAAAGTATATTCTCTGTTCATCTTCTAGCTAATTTATTACCTTTCAGCTATGCCATTGTTGGTTGGTTCTCTGATAATGTTTGTAAAAAAGTAATTTGACATTTTTCCTTATCTATTTTTAATATTTTTAATGTTATTTCCCTACTACCTCATATAAGGGCACAGCGTTCCCAGCAACAACCTGTTAGTCAAGATTTTATACTTTCTGAAAGTCATTGTTCTGAGTTGTACAAAAGTCCTGTCCCTGACTTCTCTTCTGCCAATACGATCATTTCTGTAGTCAGAAAATTATATTCCAGTTATTAAAAACATGAACTGAGAATTGAATGAAAACAAAGGGGGTGAAGAAGGCCCTGGATGTTCGACAACAAGCTTATGACAATTTCTACCCAGCCCTGAAATATATGTGTGTGTGTGTGCACATGAGCACGTGCACGCGTGTGTGTATGTATATATGTATGGAGAGAGGAGAGAGAAAAACAGACTTCCCACTAAAGGAAAATAAGCAAGTGTTATTCTTTATTCCATTCAGAAGTCCTGATCTACGCAGCAAGAGTAAGGAGGGAAGGAAACACTTGTACTGGTCTGACTTTGTGACTCAGTCTGCATAGGAGATGTTATGAAGGCAATTGCTGCATTAAAAATGAATTGCTTGAGTTTATGTTGGGGGACAAGGCAGGGAGCGAATGTAAAATGTTTGTGTAAACACAACCAAGAGAACAGTAGCAATACTTACATCACTCAGAGAGGCAAAATCCCATTTCCTCATCTCCTCCTTCCCCACCAGTTAACTCAATTTGCTAAGATAACATGACTTAGAGGCTTCAGCAAAGACCAAGAAAATCAGGTAAACAGCTACAGATAATTGACTGACACTGTGAGCAACATGGGATTTTGTATGACTTGGGAAACCACTACTTGGGGAACATTTAATTTAATCACCTTCAACACTCAGTCTTTACAGTCATCCTGTGGTGGGGGTATCTTGATTATCTTCCTATTTTTCAATTGAAATTTACAAAAATGCAATACAACCTGTAAATGTTGATGACTAGCCCTCTCCTCACACTCAATAGTGAGCTTCCAGACATCTTGCTATGGAGGCTGGGCTGGTATCTCAGAAGGTAAAATCCTTGCTTGCCAACAACATTAGGCCGTGAATCAAATTCCCAGAACCTATGTAACAATCCAGCTGTAGGGCTAGGGAGTTGGCTCAGTGGATACAAATGGTTGCTGCACAAGTAAGAAGACATAGGTTCAAATCTCCAGAACCCATATAAAAAGATGGGGGTAGTCACTATGCCCTGTAACTCTAGGGCTATACAGGGAGAGGGCAGAGACAGGAGGATGGTTGACTTGATGGCCACAAACCTGTCTCCAGATTTTGTGAAAGACCTTGTAAGTGTGGTAGAGCAAAACACCAGTGTCCTTGTCTGGTGCCTGCATCCCAGAATATGTGTTCATGACACCCATGAGCAAAAACTACACACACAAGCATATGGGGTGGCATGTGCTTGCCTTCCTGGTCCTGGACAGGTGATACCAGGAGGATGCTCCCAGGCTGGCTGGTTAGGCAGCCTAGCCTAATTGGTGAGCTTCAGGCCAAGGTGGAAAGTGGAGAGTCTTAGAACTGGCAAGAGTGAAATCTGACTTACACACACACACACACACACACACACACACACACACACACGTATGTGTGTATGTGCACCTGCACACACTTGCATATATGTACATGTGTATACACCCACACAAATAAATACTTGTGCATGCATGGATGGCTTCTTAGAATTCAAGAATATAGCAGAAACAGCAGAAGGTTATTGTTAACCTTTTCAACCACCTCACTCGAGTAAATGAGTACATTTTCAACCCAGAGGTACCCACTCTGTCCTCAGACGAGCATACTTAATATCTGAACACGTAGGACAGAAGAGAATCTGAGCGGATCTGGCCTGGCAAAATTCCCTCAGTTTATCTTTATACTCTAACACCTGTGACCAGCTATTTTTATCCAAGACTATGAACAAACGCAGTATGAAAATACTCAAGCTTACTTATTTTTAGGGCCTGGCTTTCGAGCCAAGGTTCCTCCATGTCATAAAACTGTATGACTGAACCAGTCACTTTCTATTGTTGTGATAAAATACCAAAGGCAACTTAAAGGAGAAAGGGTTTATTTTAGCTTACCGTTGCAGAGCGATGGAGTCCGCCATGATGGGGCAGGCGTAGTGAAGAGTAGGGAAAGCATGGTGGAAGGGATAGGAAGCTGACAGACCATGGTTCCTCCACATGCAGGAAACACTGGAGCAGGGGGGAACAAACAGGAAGTGAGCTGAGGCTATACAATCTCAAAGCCCACCCCCAGTGGCAGACTTCTTCCAGCAAGGCTCTTCCTCCTAAAGGTTCCATAGTCTCCTCAAACAATGCCCTAAACTGAAGACTACATGTTCAAATATATGAACTGCTTGGGGACATTTTTTTATTCAAACCACAATGCTTTCCTCTTATTGGTTTATCATTTATTATGGGGACTTCATCCAGGAACCAAGTGGTAGCTTTGGAAAGATCTTGTTTTCCCTCCACAGTTAACACAAAGCCTGGATGCAAATCCACATGTCTCATCTCCAAATCCCATGCTTTCCCATAACCTTCAAAGAGTAACTCAATTTATGAGAAAGTATGATCCTCATATAATATATATGTTATATGTGTTGCATATATATTGTATATATTATAATACATATACTCATATAAAATAAGAGTGAAGGAAATACTGACAGAATGTAACTGATAGGACCAGATCCATATTGTATTATCAGTAACTCCAAAGCAACCCTGATGCCATCTTGTAGGATTCTCAGAGCCATTGTACAGTGGTGTACCCATATGAAAAATACAGTGATGTTTAGTAACATGTAAGATTGGATCTACGGCAGTTTCTAAGTTTCCATTCCACTTGATTCTGGTCCATGAGCCTGAGTGGGCAAAGATTGCCCAAGCTCCCCTGGTTCTGACTCCCCTACACATTACAAGGAATACAAGATCTTCTAAGATACTCTGTCCCACATCTTATGTATGTTTAAAACTATCATTAAAATGGTTTGAGTTATATTGTTCAAAAGCATTTAAAGATGTCCCCATGTATTTGAAGAACTTCTTAGTGCCCTACACATTTAAATTTAAACCTCCAAAGATTTTCATCATTAGCTATCACTGTCATCACCTTCCCGAGTTTTTCTGGGAGTTATAAAAACTTTTGATACTACAAAGGATAAAGAGGTTACTAGGTGACTCCTTCATGTTCCAAATTACTTGGTGTGGGGGTGAGGATGTAGGATCCACTTCTCCCTTACAATAAGTGCCAGCCATTGAATCACTGTGGGTAAACAATGATCCAAGCCACATCGGGTACCTCACGCCAGGCTCTATTGATTTCCTACATTCGCATATAGTTGCATTCTCTGCTCCAAGAAAATGCCCCCAAGACAACTCTGCTGTCAAAAATCTGAGTTCCCCTTGGTGGGAGGTCAACAGCATCTCCATATCCCCAGTCAGGAAGAAGAAATGAGGTGCCAGGCACGCCACCCACTAATCATCCACCTTGAAAGACTTCATTTGGTGATTTTCTCTGAGGATGAAGAAGCTGACAAAATTGCTTTCTGGGAGGAAAGCTGGCTTGTAAACCTGCCCGACTTATTATTTTCTGCCTGAAAGCAATAAACATCTGTTTCCTTGATAAAGTAACCAGGCTCAGATTGAGGGGAACAAAGCTATTTAGTTCAGCTCCAATTATGGACTGTTCTAGAGAGTATCACCCCGAGGGCTCTGTACTGTGAGATATTGAACATTTCCCCAAACCCTCTCGAGTCCCCTACACATCGCCAGCCCAAATTCTCTGCTGCTCTAAAATACTGGCAGAAGTTGTTGAGCACAAAATGTAAGGAATAGATGCCCACCTCTCTGAGATGTTGTGGACTAGACCAAAGATTGAGGAAGAGACACTTTCACAATTAATAGACTTTACTCCAGAACTCATTTCTTATATCCTATATGATCAATGAAATCTAGAAAGGGATTGAATACTTATCTCTATTTTTTATATCTGTATCACATTACCATATTACAACACTTTGACTCTTGATTCCTGTCTAATAAAAAAAAGTTTTCTCTCATAGGCTAATCAAAATTCATCATTCATGTTTCAATAAAACATTTTTGGAGGCTGCTTCAGGGCAGTAGTGGGGGGTGGGGGTGAAAAAGGAAAAGAGCAAGCTGTAAATGTTCTAATCAAGTAGTTGCAAATGACTGATTTTGGACCAACCAGCAAGAAAACTTTCTGAGTATTATAGTCTACCAGAAACTTTTTGTTGTTGTTATATTTAAAGAAATATTAGAAAAAGAAAATCTCATAATTCCTGATCTGTAAATTTATATTCCACATGATAAATAACATTTATATATCAAAGAAGACTGTATAATGTAGAAAGAAAATGAGAATCAGGAAAACCAGGGACGTAATAATAGAAGACACTTGGGGAGGATGACCAGAATGAGGATCCCAGAGAACCGAGAAAAAGCTTAGAAGGTGGCAGGGCTGGTAACACAGATATGGAAAGACATTCAAGGGAGATAGGGATGGCAGAAGCAAGAGCCTGCCTGGAAAGTTCCAGGAGCAAATGGAAGCTAACATGTCTAGAGAGAAGTGCCTGCAGGAAAGAAGGGGGATGTGATGACAGAGAGGTGGACCAGGAGAAAGGAGGGGAGTTATGTAGATTCTTTAGGGGAAATAACATATACTTCCCCAGGACACTGAACAATGGAATCACATGATCTGAATCTCATTTTAAAAGGATCGCTCTTAGAAAAAGATTGTAGATATTGAGTAATCAGTGTAGCATCAAGGAATGGCTACAGAGACTGGGCATCTAAGCAAGAGGCTTAGGAAAGTGGGTAATGGAAAAAGAATTGGATTCTTTAATCCTCTGAAAAGTCAATATGATTAGATTAGCTAGGTGTGAAAGAAGGGAACATGAAGGATGTGTTGAGGGGTTCTAACCTGGAAAGAATGTGAATACATACAAACATCGGTGTCTATTAGATAGCTCATACAGATATTGCACAGGAAAAATGGTTTTATAAAGGTCAGAATTCAGGCAAAAGACACGAGATAGAGGTGTCTGGTAACTGTATGGTATTCAAAGCCATGCTTCTGGAGGATACCAGCACAAATACTACAGATAAGAATCAAAGACAGAAGCCTGGTCGGGAAGGATGCCTTCAATGTCAGCATTCAGGAAGCAGAAGCAGGCAGATCTCTGAGTTTAAGGCCAGCTTGGTATACAAAGAACCAAAGTGAGTTCTTGATAACACGGACAAGCTAAAATGATACTGTGTTCTAAGATCTAGGTGGACAAACTATCAAATGCACTAAGGATCAACAGTCAGGTGGAGACCAGAGCTGATCGCTGGGCTGAACACGTGAATCTTATCAAAGACCACAAGGAGAGCTAGTTAAGAAGATGGTGTTGACCTGGAGAGAAGCAAGAGCAGATGGAATCTGCTGGGCAGGAGAGAGCAGCTGGGAATGTGAGCACAAATAGGCCACCCATGGCCACGCCTCCGATGGGAGATGCAGAGAAGCAGGTGGGGGTGATGGCATACCTTTAGGGTACTTAGTGGGGGTGAGAAGCAAGGTCATCAGGTGAAAATGATGCAAACAGCGTGGAAGGTTTGGAAGGGAACGTGAGAGAGTTGCTTATGCCAGTGGAAGACTGCTGGACGTGTACTCGCAATCTCTAGGACCGAATGAAAAGTTGTATATATGAACAGGAGCTCCAAGTGTCTACTCTATAAATGAGGGGAAAGGATGCAGTCAGGTAGTAGTTTGAACAATCCACACATAACGTTCACCGAGCTCTCATCAGGCAGGTCTTGGTAGGAAACAGAATCCACTCAGATGGTTTCACTAAGTGGCTCTCACGTCTGGCTTCAGTACCTGCAGAGCGATTGAACAAGGCACCTCTCCACAGGCCTATAACAGGGGTCTCAGGGGGACAAGAGCCGAAGCGGTGGTGGTTGTCAGAGGATTCCATGGTGACTCTAAGGTGCAGCAGGGCCAGCGAACCACCCAGGTGTGTGGTTCAACTGCAAGAAGGGGCTACTTACGGGGATCTGGGCAGAGTTACAAAGTGAAAATAGGAAATAGAAGCACTCAGGGACCAACAAATGGAAGGAAAGCATTAACTTACCCTGGGCTGAAAGAGTAGAAAAAGAAAACATTCCTGCTTCAGGGACTGGAGAGCAGCCTGGTGGAGTGTAGCAAGGAGGGACAGGATTGCTTCCAGGTACTGAGCAAGTTAGGACCCAGCAGGACTTAATTATCTCCTCTTCCCAGCCAACTCTTATGTTTCCTCCCATTGGCTGGCTCCCATCTGAAGCTGGCAAGGCACCTTGGGGTATGTAGTTCTCCACTGTAGTTTGTAGTCTTGAGAAGAGACAAGACCAGAGAAAGATTGCCGAGGAGGCAGATGGAGAAAGATCACGAAAAGCCCTTAGTGAAGAAGCAGGACATTTTCCAAGAACTTTATATGGATTAATAAACCATTTTAATAAATGGCACCATTCCTTTTTATTAAAACACAGTGTTTTCTTATTGAATAAGGCTATATGATAGGCCAATTATTAGAAATAGTTGAATATTTTAACATTTAATTATACTCTATCTCCAGCTGAAAACTTCAAGTCTTTTTTATTTTCCTAGGTGGTAAAGCTAGCACTGATCATCTCTGGACTGAAGACAGTCTTAATATTAAGTCAAATTCAGAATACAGTCTAGATGAAGAAACATCTTGGGCAGAATGAGCGAGTTTTCAAAATTTTACTCAGAAAATGTCATACAGAAAGATAAAGTGGACCCATATCTCTATGGGTCCACTGCTGGAATTCTATATCCGGTCTCACGAACATCCTAAAGAGATCTGCAAGGCCAACTATGTTCGTAAGTTCTTCTGTTTTCATTTATGAGCTGTGTTTTGACATCATCATCAGTTCTGGGGAAACAGGAAATATGTGGCTGCTGGAAGGCGATGGGAAATCGTTCATTAGCTGACGTGGACAAAGAAAACATTCCACTCAATAAAGACAGAACAGAAGACATAAGATGGAGCACAAAGGTACAGCCTAGGAGGGCAAGAGCCCAGAGTACTAGCTCAAGACGAGGGAAGCAAGAGAGCTGGGGACGGCAAGGGTATCTCATAAAGGACTTTCCTGTGGGTGCCGCTGCCACCAGCACTGCTGGTTCTGCCCTCAAGGGTAATGCAAACCCCATTCCTTTAAACTCTATTGGAAGGCTTCAAATCTGTTGTAAAGCTTCACGTCTGAAAATCTTACTGTGAGGAAGGGTGCATGCTCTACAAACAGCAGGCGTGCATGTTTGTTTTTCTGACAAAAATTGGCAGATGTCCAATTCATTTTTACGCTTTAATGTTTCTTTTTAACTAATACATGAAAATAATAATAAAAACTTGTCTTCTTAAAATCGTAGCATATCGTTTTGCTAGGCATCGCAAATTAAAAGATTTTTCAACCCTATCCTTTTTCCCCATCCTTTTATGATATTGTATTTTAAACCCTGTGGCAAGTCCATTAGAAAAAGGTGTCTCCAAATCTAGCGTGACTAAGACTTGGAAGCTGCTTTCACGTCCTGACACTTTACTAACCAGTTAATGAGGCTGTCTCGGTGGTGGCCATATTTATTTCACATACATTACAATCCCAACTGACACTTTCTAATGAGTCTCTCGCTGCTTTGGAGAAAAAGCTGTCCCACTCAATACGTGTAAACTCACGCATCCAAAATGAAACATAGTTGTGATGTTTAAATGGCCTATATAGATTCTCCACAGTCTCTCTGTGTTAGCCTGGTGCCAGTTCTTTAATTTGCACCCTGAAGGTTACAGCCTCTCTTGATTTAGATGTCAGAGTAAGGCAGTCTATCAGTTTGAGAAACCAACCGAAATATTGTAGAAAATTGCTTTGGATATCTTCACCTTGCCGCGCAAAGGCCACTGCTCTCAGAGAAACAAAGGGCTAAGTAATGTGACTCCCATAGACATTTTGAAGGGAGTTTAATCAAAGGAAATCTCCTCAGAGTCAAAGCCTGCCATGCCTGGTGCTCTGTCTGCACAGAAAAGTCTGCTTGAAGAAATTGAACACCAAGGCTGTAGAGTGTGCATTCGAAGAGAATGACTACATAGGGCATTGTCTTTAATTGTGAAGGAAGCAGGAAGAATGTTCTAATGAAACTCCTTCAGTAGTCAAATATATTTCCCATAGCAAATATTCCAGAGGATGGAGCCTCTTTCAAGGATGTCAACCTGGTCTGAAAGTATCACTGTGTTGTGTTTACAGCTATGTTCCCTGTTTCGGAGAAATGGACCACTTCTAAGAACATCAAAGAGGGTTGAAGAACCAGCATTCTGGGGATCCTCCAAATTGCTACCTAATGCTGGCAGAGCACACAGAAAACCAATTATTTCTTTCCAAATTTCATTGAAACACTGAAATTCCTAGAATTATGAGTCACATACTGTATAATTATACAATGTAGCACAAATTAAAAAAAAAAAGCCCAGAGACAGATGTTGGGGTTCAACCTGAAGATCAGAAAAGCAAAGCAGTCAGCCTCAGATCGAAATGGCAATCCTGCCTCCACAAGTCCTCAGAATGAGACTTAGCCTGAGGCCTGTCTCCGCCCATCTTATATTTCTCTCTGGTGCTAGGATTAAAGGTGTGCACCACCACTGCCCGGCTTCTAAGGCTAATTAGTGTGGCTACTGGGATTAAAGGTGTGTGCCACCACTCCCTGGCTTGTATGGCTGACCAATGTGGCCGTTTTACTCTCTGATTTTTTAGGCAAGCTTTATTTATTAAAATAGAAGTGAAATATCACAACAATACAATTATAATGCATAGATAATCTATTAGAAACTAGAAGGAACTTTGAAGATAACTATTGTTTTTTGTTTTTGTTTTTCTCCTCTAGTGTCCTGATTATGGTTAGCTGTCCTAAAACACCATGACCAAAGCAGGTTGGGGAGGGAAGGGTTTATTTGTCTTACACTTCCACATCATTGTTTATCATCAAAGGAAGTCAGAGTACAAACTCAAACAGGGCAGAAGCCTGGAGGCAGGAGCTGACACAAAGGATCTGGAGAAGTGCTGCTTGCTGGCTTGCTTTCCTTGGTTTGTTCAGCCTGTTTCCTTATGGAATCCAGGACCACCTGCTCAGGGGATAGGCCCTTCACATCAATTACCCACCAGTCTAGAAAACGCTGCAACAGCCTACTCTAAGGCTAGTCTGATAGAGACAATTCCCCTACTGAGGCTCCCTCTTCCTAGATGACTCTAGCTTGTGTCAAGTTGACAAAGCACTAACCTGCTCACCTTGCTTCTGCATGTGACTAAAAACATGCAATAGTTGTCTTTATGGGACTGACCGGTTCCATTTAACATGCTCTTCAGGCCAACCTATTTGTGGCAGACAACCTAATTTAAGGTTTTAAGGCTAAGTAAAAGCCATTGTACATATATACCACTTTTCCCTCTATCCACTGTCAATAGGTACCTAGGCTGATTCCATAATTGGCTGTTGTAACAAGCAGGATGTGGAGGCCTCTGATAAGCTGATGGATTATATTTTGTGTGTACTTTTAAATGCTATGGCTGGTTCATATGGTAATTCTATTTTTATTTTATTTGTGAGATTCCTCCACAGTGATTTTCTCAGTGGGTGGACTGATTTCCACTCCTACTAGCAGGAGATAAAGGTATTTCCCCAACATCTTCCCCAGCATTTGTGCTGGTTGGTTTGTTACAGCCATACTGATTAGGGGGAAGTGAACTCTCAAGGAAACTTTGATTTTCACTTTTCTGATAAAGATGCTGATATTTTTCATGGATTTCTTTGGAGGAAAAAAGGAAGCCATGAGACAAAGGTGGAGATTTCTAGGAATATAGGGAAGGAATGAAAACAAGAGAGGAAGAATGGGGCGTTAAAAAAAAAGAATAGAGAAAAAGACTGGTTCAAATACATTATATACATTCACAAATATGTCATAACTCAAATCCTATATTTAATTAGTATATGCAAACAATTAAAAATTAAAATACAGAACGAAAAATGTTAATTGTTCTTTAGGGGAAAAGAGATAAAAAGTCAGAAAAACTGAAGTTACTTGCCAGAGTTATAGATTATATCATATTTGCAAAAATGGGTGGAACTAGAAATTGTAATATCAGGCGAAATAAGCCAGGCTCAGACAGACAAACAAGACTTGTTTTTTTTCTCAGTTGTGGAACCTAGATACAGCAACAACAAACCCTTGAATGTAAAAGGGGTCCTATTGGGAACAAGAAAGGAGCCAACCTGAAGCATGATGAGAATAGAGTCTATGGGTCTGTACTGCAAACAGAGACTCCGCTTTTGTTTCCTGGCTGCTCAGACCCGAATAATCACACACAGAAACTATATTAATTACAACACTGTTTAACCAATGACTCAGGAATATTACTAGTTAGCTCTTACATCTATTAGTAGAAATTAACCCATTTCTACTAATCTATGTATTGCCACAAGGCTGTG
>NC_022032.1:7991691-7993344 GCF_000317375.1 Microtus ochrogaster
ACAAAACTGAAGCCTTTGTCCCCCAAGTCTCTGGGCAGTGTCCCTGATCCTTGCTTAGAATGGCATGAGTTTAATTGTTTAGTTTTGTTTCTAAAGGAAGGTGAACTTCCTGTTGAAGTTTGATACTGTTACATGGATGACTCAGATGTTTGGAAAAGGGTGTTAACAAATAGTTGTAGCTTTTATACCCACAGAAGAGTTTCTTCCATATGCCTTTTAGTCTGTGGGTTTCCTTCACATTTTTTCAGGTGTGTGACATTTTTCATGATGCTTATTCTAAAATATTTGATCCTATACAGAACCATAGTAAGGTCTAGTGTTAATTGTATCCTTACTATGGTGATAGCAGGCATATATGCATACTCTATAGTGTTCTCAGATCCCCAAAGGCTCCTACAATTACACTGGTCATTGCTAAGTAGCAAAACAATTTTTTAAATGAGTCCCTACAACTTTTCTCATTAATGAAAACATAGTGACACTTCAAAATATATATTCATTATGCAATGTTTAATTCAGTTAAAGCATGCCTATTTTCTAGTGAAAAACACTCAAAATCCTTTCTCCTATTATTTTTGAAATTTACATCATTAATATCTATAGCTACCTTACTCACAACAGAATGTCAGACCTTCTCTTAATAATAACGTAGGTATCCTGGGCCAACTTTACCCATGCTGCCTCTGCCCCAGCCTCTGGTAACCATTCTTCCACTCTCACTCCCAATAGGACCATTAGGTTTCATAAGTGTATAAGCAAAACTTTCAACAATAGACAAATGAATACCACAAGAAGGCTTCTTTTGGTTAAAAGCTGAACTAGTATGATTAGTAGCAGAAATTAATTTTCCATGATGAAATGAGTAATTTTCAAGCTATATGGATGAGCTAAAAATTTTAGAAGTGCCATTTGTGCATAAAAAGGTGTCTAATACATCCCTCAAATTTACCTCTAAAATTGGCACCTAAGGCTATTTCCGTATTCAGATGATAGACTAGATATATACAACATTTGACTGTATCTTACTTCAAAAAATGTTTAAAAATTATGCTCATTGAAATCTTTCATTTGAAGTAAAGTGGGAACACAGAAGGAAGAGCACATTATCAGAAGATCAGGGTCCTGGTTTTGCTGAAGTCAGGGCTGTCCTCATCAATGAGATCTCACACACCCGGTGGCCAAGATGGCGTGTGTGCCTTAGGCATCGTAATTGTTTTTGGACCATTTTCCTTTCTTTACTGATCACCTAACCTAACCAGTGTGGTATGGGAAAGGCCATGCTGTTTACCTAGTTCTTCATGTCATTGCAGGTAGCACCGAGTCTTTAAAGATCTGACGCTGTGACGAGATGTGTGTGGGCACACACGTGACTTAGGGGGAGGGACAGTGTGAAGAAGTCCATGTAGCAGTGTTGTGCGATGTTTTCCCCTTTTAGGTTTTTTGAGGGGCCTGCCACATAGCTTCTAAATACATCACAATCATGGCTTGTTTCTTGCCAGTTTTTCTTAGCCTAAGAAAACCCGACTACCTTTGCCACCGGGCTTTTATCTTTCTCTATTTCTGTATACTTTTCTTTTTTTATATAATTCCTTTTCTTTTTTTTTTTTAAGAAAACAAACTATTTTTTTTTTTTTCTGTTTCTGCTACCAAACC
>NC_022032.1:7993444-8030156 GCF_000317375.1 Microtus ochrogaster
TCCCTCTTCCTAGATGACTCTAGCTTGTGTCAAGTTGACAAAGCACTAACCTGCTCACCTTGCTTCTGCATGTGACTAAAAACATGCAATAGTTGTCTTTATGGGACTGACCGGTTCCATTTAACATGCTCTTCAGGCCAACCTATTTGTGGCAGACAACCTAATTTAAGGTTTTAAGGCTAAGTAAAAGCCATTGTACATATATACCACTTTTCCCTCTATCCACTGTCAATAGGTACCTAGGCTGATTCCATAATTGGCTGTTGTAACAAGCAGGATGTGGAGGCCTCTGATAAGCTGATGGATTATATTTTGTGTGTACTTTTAAATGCTATGGCTGGTTCATATGGTAATTCTATTTTTATTTTATTTGTGAGATTCCTCCACAGTGATTTTCTCAGTGGGTGGACTGATTTCCACTCCTACTAGCAGGAGATAAAGGTATTTCCCCAACATCTTCCCCAGCATTTGTGCTGGTTGGTTTGTTACAGCCATACTGATTAGGGGGAAGTGAACTCTCAAGGAAACTTTGATTTTCACTTTTCTGATAAAGATGCTGATATTTTTCATGGATTTCTTTGGAGGAAAAAAGGAAGCCATGAGACAAAGGTGGAGATTTCTAGGAATATAGGGAAGGAATGAAAACAAGAGAGGAAGAATGGGGCGTTAAAAAAAAAGAATAGAGAAAAAGACTGGTTCAAATACATTATATACATTCACAAATATGTCATAACTCAAATCCTATATTTAATTAGTATATGCAAACAATTAAAAATTAAAATACAGAACTAAAATGTTAATTGTTCTTTAGGGGAAAAGAGATAAAAAGTCAGAAAAACTGAAGTTACTTGCCAGAGTTATAGATTATATCATATTTGCGGAAATGGGTGGAACTAGAAATTGTAATATCAGGCGAAATAAGCCAGGCTCAGATAGACAAACAAGACTTGTTTTTTCTCAGTTGCAGAACCTAGATACAGCAACAACAAACCCTTGAATGTAAAAGGGGTCCTATTGGGAACAAGAAAGGAGCCAACATGAAGCATGATGAGAATAGAGTCTATGGGTCTGTACTGTAAACAGAGACTCCGCTTTTGTTTCCTGGCTGCTCAGACCCGAATAATCTCACACAGAAACTATATTAATTACAACACTGTTTAACCAATGACTCAGGAATATTACTAGTTAGCTCTTACATCTATTAGTAGAAATTAACCCATTTCTACTAATCTATGTATTGCCACAAGGCTGTGACTTACTGGCAATGTTCTGACATCTTTCTCCTTTGGTGGCTACATGGTTTTTTGAGGGGTCTGAGACACAGCGTCTAAATACATCACAATCATGGCTTGTTTCTTGCCAGTTTTTCTTAACCTAAGTTAACCCGACTACCTTTGCCACCAGGCTTTTATCTTTCTCTATTTCTGTATACTTTTTGTTTTTATATAATTCCTTTTTTTTTTTTTTAAAGAAAACAAACTTTTTTTTTTTCTGTTTCTGCTACCAATCTCAGTTCCCACTCCCTCCCCTTTCTTTGCTTCTTTCTCTGTGGCTTGCTGTGTAGCTGGGTGGCTGCCCCTGAGGGTCCGCTTCCTCCTCTCAGATTTCTCCATCTCTTTATTCTCTCTACCGGCTAGTCTTGCCTATCTATCCTTGCTCCTGCCCTGCTATTGGCCACTTAGCACTTTATTAGACCATCAGGTGTTTTAGACAGGCACAATAATACAGCTACATAGAGTTAAACAAATACAGCGTAAACAAAAGTCACACACCTGAAAATAATATTCCCCAACACAGGAGATGTTTCATTCCAAGTGTTGGCACTCTTGTGGAAGGTTCTGGAATCTTTAACACATAGGGCCTGCTTAGAGTAAGTCATTAGGCTGGTGGGTCCTTGAGGTATCTTGTCCCTAGCTGCTTCCTGTTGCTGTTCTCTGCTCCCACTCACGTTCTGCCCAAAACATCACAGACTGAACCCTTTGAAACCATGGGAAAACTTAAACTTTCCTTCCCAAGTTGTTTGTTATATATTTGGTCTCAATGAAGATAATGTAACTAATACAAAGAGAAAATACACTTTTTCTATGACAGCAGACTGGATATTTGTGTACACACATATAAATCAACATACACAAAGCCCACTAGAAATGCACAAAATAAGTGATAATACACACAAATTGTGAATTAGTTACAATTCTATGGCTGTGATCATCAAATTCTTAACAGTTTATTTTACATTATAAGACTTTGTAAAGGGAAGAAAACCTTAAATGTTTCATCCATTTTTAGAGTTACTCAAGCTGACTCATAACAGAAAATGGATCTAATTACAATTTGTCTTCTTATAACACAATTTTTTTCTCAAAAACTTGCCTTGATCTTTATTTAATTTGTGGATTTAAATTTTTTTAACTTTGCATTTATCTGAATTTCACAGAAATTGCAGAAAAAGGCAGGCCAAACACTAAAAGTAATCATATTTTTAAAAAAGACTAGTTTTTATGAGTTGAACTTTGGAAAACTTGCCAGTTTATCCCCTAGATTTCTTAGGTCCTAATGCAGTAAGTTCACTGGCTAGCAATCTGGTATGTATCCACATTCTGACGTAGCATGGCTTGAGACAATTGCTTGGGGTAGACGGATGCTGTTCCCTGTGTCCCAAGGTTATTTGTTTGTCTGGATCCTTTGCTCCTGTATGAAAATATTGAGCACAGGATACTCAGTGTTGGCTTCTGCTCCAACCCAATGTTATTAACGTTATGGGGAAGAAATCACACTTTTTAAAAATGTATCCTGCAAGGCCAAACAGCCGCAGCATTTGACTTGTAAATTAAAATCCTAACTGTGAATTTTAACAAATTAGATGAGTTTAGCTAATTGTCTCTGTAATTCATTACTGATAATTCACAAATCTGTTATATTTCTGGCATTTTCAGACCCAGGGGAATCTTTTTAACAGGAACCTGCTGTAGACAGACTGTATTCTCAACATCTTTTATTAAGCAGGTTGTCACAAGTCCTGGTGGCCTGTCATCAGCATGGGACTTATTGTCCATGGACATTTTGCCCTTGGTTTACAGATCCAGTCCTTGTTTAGGATGGCATGATTCCTCTCCCACCAATCATCGTAGGTCATGATCTCGGTTATGTGCATGACCCTTTTGTGTTTCAATTCATTTAGGCTTTTAAGATTGAAGAAAGAATTTTGTGGACTCTTCAGGGTCAGCCTTCTCTCCCAGTCAGTCTGTCTGTCTTCTGTCTGTATCTTTGTCTTGTCTGTCTCTCCTTCATATTACAAGTTGGATAGATGCCACCCAAAGACTTGTATGTTAAGGCTAGGTCCAAGAGAGAAAGTTAAGTCACTGGGGGGTCTTCAGTTCCCTACCGTTCCCTTTTGGATCTCCATCACCTTGTGGCAAGCAGCTTGTTTTACCATGTGCTTCCTCCTGGGATGGTCTGCCTTGCACACACCTAAAAGCAATGAGACCAAAGGACCATGGACTGAAGCTCTTAAATCTGTGAACAAACATTGGCATCTAAGACTGTTTCAGTATTCAGATGATGGGCCTAGAACTCACAGACATCCTCCACCCGGCTCTGCTCCCCAAAAGCTGAGGTTAAAGGCATGATCCGTTACAGCCAGCTCCGTAATTCACTGACTTTTAAATATGGGTTTAAAAAGGAGAGTAGGCTGCACAGCATTGATTGCGACTTGCTTAGAGTCACTCAGACAGGATATGACCCCATTTAGCTATTAGATTTGGTGAGAAAAACTGAACTCCCAAGCACACAATTTGGGGGAAATTCTTTGTGTTTATAATCCACTAAAAGATACCAGGCAGTAAAATGAAACTCCAACCAGTCAAATAACTGTTTTTCACTATCTGGGTCACCCTTTATGTCTAGAGGGCTGAGCTAAATTGGAACTTCTATATAATATATTATCAGGGGAAGTGTGTGATTTAATTGAATAACACTCAAATAACTTTTTGAATGAGTAGAACTGAGTGGTTCAATGTTTTTCTATCTTCCAGAACACATTTATTTTGTGTTTGTTTTTTAACTTCCCAAAGAATGCTTTCTATATCTAAACTATTAATAACCCAATTATTCTAATGAGCTCAGTCAATCATTGTCAATCCTGCTGGTTTCATAAACCCAGCACACTGAGCCATGCATTGGTCAGCCAATCAGTGCTGCCATCTCGGTGATGATCTCCCTCGGTCCAAGTTTAAAAGGGACCCGACTCACACAAACTTGTTTATCATATGCAGAAAATAGAAACGTGATCTCTCCAGCCTTAGAGCAGTGTGAAGGAGCTAGCTCTTCACTCTAAGGCTTTGGACTGGGATTATATAGGGCTAGCTCCTCACTTCATGCTCTATGAATGGGACTATATATGGAAAAAGCTAGGGGCAGACTAGTTTCCTTTACAAAGCCAGGGATAAAAAGGATTAACTTCACTATTTATTTAATAAAAGCTACTCATTCTGTTTTATATAGTATCCAAAAGATGCCCTATGATATGCCAATTGTTTCTGTGGAGTCTGAAGAGGCATAAACCCCAGATACTTCTGAGTCATCTGCTGGCTCCTTCTTTCTCAGTAGCTGCCCTTCTTGGCTGGTGGGAAGACACAGAGGTGATGTACTAAGCCATCACCTCAATCCGTCGGGCAGATGGATATGGCCCATGGAAGTAAGTGACTCGTTCACCTCCTGTGCTCACAAGGTGGGAATATTTGTGAGGGCGATGTGTCAGAAACAGACAAATAGATGGGTGTCTTTCCACATTGTGAGAATGTATTGAGTAGCAATAACTTCACAAGCTAGATAAGTTTTATCATCTGCGGTTGGCTAAATAATCCTGATTTCTCTTGATAGCTACTCATCAACAAGTGTAGGTCATTTTATTCCAATCCTAACTAATAGCAACTCCTTAGACCACTCATTATACATCACACAATGTTCCTATTTGGTCTGTCTGTCTGTCTGTCTGTCTGTCTCTCTCTCTCTCTCTCTCTCTCTCTCTCTCTCTCTCTCTCTCTCTCTCTCTCTGTGTGTGTGTGTGTGTGTAGAATGACTATAAAAGATATACAGAAGCTTTGGCAGAGTTGAAGGTGTTGGAAGGACCCTATTTTGGTACCCAAGTAAATAGCTGATTGAGATGCAAAGAGTCTCTGTGGGAGGTGGAGGTGTTGGATAAGGACTCTTGTTGGAGAACCCTAGAGAAGCTGAGCTACAAGTTATAGGTGTAACCTGAGCAGCACTGGGTCTAGCAGTGTGGACTTAGCCGAGTTGAAACCATTAAGACAGTTGAGAGTTGTCTGCTTTTTGGTTCTTTAATGCACACACTGAGTAATCAAATGACAAATCGATGGGGTTCTTGTCATCAGTGTTAGGTGCTGTTGTCTTCATGGTGTCCTTGTAAGGATGCTGCACCCTTTTCCTCAGTCTGATTAGTTCTCAGGCCTGGTTTTCCTATGCTTTCAGATTCCTTTGATAAATGGATAGACATGTGACATTTTTCCTTTAAAAATAAGGTATCCATCAGTCTGCAGTTGTGGGTGGTGCCAGACAGATGACGCACCAACGAGGTGCTGAGCCCTGGCGCTATGTCTGTGCTCAAGGTGCAATTAAATGCTCCCTATAAAATGGCATCTTCTTGAGCAAGGCACAGCCTGAGAAAAGTACAGGTTTACCCAATGTGAAGTAACCTTAGACCAAGGCACAGCAACAATAGACACACATGCTTATGAAACTGGAAAGTGATTTATGGGCAAAGACTCACAGTACTAAATCCTGTCCACATGGGTTACCCAAGCAGGAGGCCAGCCTTGGAAGTGACAGCTCAGAAACCGAAGAACGCTAGAGGGAGAAGAACCTTTTAGAGGGGCATAAAAAGAGGTCAAGTAGGGGCAGCAGAATGGAATGAAATGCCTTGGTTTATGTATCTGAAAGGTCTTCAGAGACAACCTTCTGAATGCCAAATTAGCTTAGTCATCATTAAGGACCCTCAATCCAAAAAAAATGGAATAAAATGCCCTGCCCCAAACCCTGAAAATGATCGTGTTTGGAGCTCAGACAGGGGAAAAAATGAAGAATAAAAATTCTGGTTCCGTGTTGAAGAGCATCTTTCAATTTCCAGATGGTGATGCATATTAGCTCATGAGGGCGGTGCCTGTGGGAATTCAGACATTGTGCTGAAGCTCCTGAAAGCAACAGGAAATGCGACGGGAGAGAATGGAAATAAACACATTGATAACAAATCTTCCCTCCCCCAGCTTTCAGCCCTCGCTGAGGGTGGTGGTAGTCACAACATGTTCTATGCCAAGATCTTTAATCTTTATTTCTACCAGGTAGGGGTCTGTCTGCCACCCCCCACCTCTCTCCCTCTCTCCCTCTCTCCCTCCCTCTTCACCCCTCATCAATTATCAACTCCAGTTCACATGGTGAAATTTCTTCCTTTCCATTCCCGATCTGATTCCTTCTTTTCAAATATAACCTAGTTAATAGCATCTCATTCAATAAGTCATGAAGTTCTGATAGACTATCATAACTTTTCAGCCCCAAAAATGAAATAGTGAATCTAATCATTGATCATTAATCTAAAATCATCAAGGAAAAGGCCGGAAAAAAAATGATAAGGGTGGTTTCAGGCTCCCAACACCTGAACCCACTGGTCAAACTTAGCAACAAAAGAGAAGCTCTAAGTTCACCCTTCAGAGAAAAGCGCAACCGGACTCATAAAGGATTCTGTCAACAAGAATCTATATTCAGTTAGTTCACAAAAACACTCAAGGGCTAGAGAGCTATCCTAAACAGAACCACAGTGACACACCTGGCAAAACCCAAAATATCAAAATATTTAAAGGCTCAAAGGGTCCCATTTCTTCAACAAATAAAAGGCAGATGTAAAACAAACAAAACACACGGGAATACTCATGCTGAGTCCCTGAATGTTAAGAGCAGTGTGTGGAACCGGTTAGAATGACGCATGAGTTTGTGTCTGATGAAATAAAGCTATCACAGAACACATCACTGAAGTGTTGGTGACATCTCAAGCCTGTGCAGTGGTTATCAGTCCGAAGAGATTCCAATAGACAGAAGGCAGGATTCAGTATTGGCATTTGTTTCTGTTTTTTTTTGTTTTTGTTTTTCAAGAGTTTGTGCTTCCTACTGATGAGCATTATTGTGTGGAATATTTGGAAAATGAAGTCTAATGTATAAGATTTGCTTCAAAATAATCAAGGTAAGGGGGAAGGAAATGAGTGTAGGTTTAGATGAAAGAAAATTTGTTTCTATGACAAAGTTCAGTGACACACACACAGTGTTCTTTATGCTACCCTATCTATTTTATAGATGTTTAAAATGGTTTGTAATGAAACTGTTTAGAAAATTTTAATTGACAAAGAAATAGATCCACAGCACTGCTGTACCAAAATTGATAAAGGAACTTCCTTGACAGAAGCCAATAAAGCATACACTAGAGAAATCAGCTGCTTAAGTACAGAAGCCTATTTTATTTGTTTCCTGTTTTGTTTTGACTCCTTTAGTGTGGTGGGAGATGTTTAAACTTGCCAGTTCTGGGTCTCCCTTCTGTTTGTAAAGATGATTACAATTTAAAACACAGGTTGTAAATAGAATTCAAATATGTATATCTTCAATGATATGGTGACATGAGTATTTTTATTTCTGGGTCTCACTGAAAAACTAATTGGAACTTTCTAAACCATTTATATTATTTATCAAGAAAAGATTAATATTGTTCTTACAGAAGGCTATCGAAGTGTTAATCTGTGAAAAATTAATTTTAAAAAATGATATTCTTGGAATCTTCTTGTATTATCAATAGCCATTTTATAATGTGTCAGATTGAGTATGATAGCAAACATCCTTCAGGTAACTTAAAACCTTGGACTGATATTGATTTAATTAATGAATAGCCATTGGATACGCAGATGAGTTTTAGGGGGGCTCACATTTTAAAGCAGAGGCTAGTCAGTGTAATTTACCCGTATGTGCCTCGAAGTCTGACACAGAGGCTGCACCAGACTCACAGGTGTGGAATTACACCCCTTCCACACACTGCTCTCCAGATTCACTCACTCAATAGATTCACCCTGTTCTGAGCTGTTGATCCTTTCCTTCTATTTCATTGGCCACAGCTGATTAGTTAGTCACTGATGGGACCCACGGCTGGGAACTTGATGCCATAATCCAGCCCGTCAGTGATTTCTGTAAAATGACTGACATCTTGTCAGAGTTAAATGAGAACAGCAGAGTTTCATGCCATACTCTCCGCTGTGTGTTCTTTTCTACTTGTGAATTCCATGTCCCCTGCTGTAGAAGACAACTCTGTTGAGACCCAGAGAACACATTTCCATGTTTCTTTGTTTGCTTGGGTCTGTGGCTGCAACTATAAACGCTGTTATCCAAGTGGACCTTTTGCTCTTACTGTCAAACATGAAATGTCTTCCTACCTTTGGGGAGAGTAAGGAATTAAAATTTAATTTTCTTAAAGGAGCCCCAGGCTTAATGCTTTACACAAAGTTATAGGGGAAAAAAAAGGTTAAACTAAAGCTTAAAATGTACTGAACTTAAAATAATAAAATTATTTCTTCAGGAAGCAAGAGCTGTAGAACATTTCTGTATAAAAATACAAGTTTATATAATCAGTGCTTAACAATCTTTGGTTTAATAACTTGAGTTTAATAAAGAAAAGAAATGAAGCTATGTATCTATTTCCAAACTTTATTAGCATGAAATATAATAGAAGAATACATTTATTTTTATAAGATTAGGGTTTGCTTTCTTATGAAAAACTAACTTTCTAAATAACTTACATTATTTATCAAGAAAATGATAATGCTGCTATTATATAATACCTAAGACTGTGAAAATGTTAATTTGTTAAAATTTAATTTGAAAATTGATATTTTGAAAAGTTTGTTTTATCAGTAATCATTTTATGATATGTCAGATTGAACATAATATCCAACATCTTCAGGTAACTTAAAACCTAGGACTAAAATTGACTTAGTGAATGATTAACAGTTAGATACTCAGATTATTTTTAAGGATGATTACATTTGAAAGCACAGATTATTAAATATAATTTAAATGTGTATGTCTTGAGTGATGTGTTGACATGGTATAGACATTATACCACTGGGTCTCATTGATAAATAAGCTTAGTTTTTCCATCATGAAAAATGTGTAGAAAGGACTGAATGGCTGTAGCAGGCTGTGTGGCCTGTGCTCATGAGCTTTGCTAGTCTGATAAAATGCTCATGTACGACACAAATGAGAATTAACGAAGAACATTACATCCCAATGTTCTTCAGGAAATACACGCTGATTGTTTTGATATTTAATTTTGTAATGTGAATTTTGAGACAGTACTGGGAAGAGCAGTGGCAGACAAGTATGAATAGCTTGCAAAACGTTCTTATTTGAGATAAAAAGTGTTTTGTCTTAATCTATTTGTTCCGAATGTGAGATCTGAGCAGGATGAGGAGGGCAATGAGGAGGGCAATGCTGAATGCTCCCAAAAGATGCAAAATGTGGACAGAGAGGAGAGAGCATTCTATACCCGAAGTCAAAAGGGAGCGATGCAATAAGTAAACATCTTTTCAAGATTGCCTTGGTTTTGATGAATTCATCTGTGCCAAAAATTTGTTTATTATCAAATATTGTGTTTTGAAATAAGTAAAATTTGATTTTCTAACTGTTAAAGTGACAAACTAATTTGAGAACTCTTAGTATCACATTACTCTTGACCCCGTGTAATCCTTACAGACAGTGCCTGTCACGCATTTCCCCAATAATGTCCCCTTCAGAATCAGCAGGCTGGAAACGTTTGTGTCATCTTTGTTTCTAGTCTGCCTAAGGCAGTTGGAACATCAGAAGACGATGGTCCCCCCCCATCATCTCAGTGGCTGTTGTCCCCATTTCCTAAGAGTGTGCTGGATTGGATATCGAAGTTATTCACTAGAAATACAATATTGTCCAGTATCTCTATTATGAAAGAAAAAGAATCTGGGTGGTAGTGGTGCACACTTTTAATTCCAGCACTTGGGATGCAGAGGCAGGGGAATCTCTGTGAGTTCAAAGCCAGCCTGGTCTACAAAAACTAGTTCCAGGACAGGCTGCAAAGCTACAGAGAAACCCTGTCTTGAAAAACCGAAAAAAAAAGAATCAAGTGAATTGATCATAAATTTTACATAATTCAATTATTTTAAAATATATATTTAGCAATCAACATTTAAAATATATTACTTTTTCCATCTTCAGGTAAGTGTCTGGTTGGCATCCACAGCTTGTCTCAATTTGCATTAGTCACATGCCAAAGCCAAAGGCAGTATCTACCTGGTAGTTAGGATGGGACCAGTCCAACTCATCCATGTTTAAAACCATTTCATGTATATGTGTGTGTGTGCACAATATACATACTGTACAGTATTATTGCTATACTGTGAGTTTAAATACATAAGTGATATACTGTTGCTAATTTGTCCACAATACTTTCTTAATATTTTATGTATAAGGTCTACATTCCTCAATGTTCTGGGAACCAGCTAACCAAATACGATCACAATGCCCTCACATGTCCCCAGATAAAAACATTGTCCCTATATATCCTATAAGACTTAGTGTGAATCCTTTCCCTTCATGTCTTTATTTATTGGCTTCTATAATACCACGTTTCTTCCCCTCCATTTTGAGCTGTTTCTTGTTAAGGAGGATACGCACGGTTACAGTAGGTTAAGCAAAATCATCTCCTTAATTGTATGCATATAATAAAATGTATTATCGTTCATATCTTTGGTGGCGTGTCTTAGGTAAGATCACCTGTTGTTTTCATGTTCTGTTTATACCATGAATACAAAGAGGCTTCTTAGAGTCACTTCTGACCGTTACTGCACTCCAAAATCTTGTTCGCTGGACTGTGTCCACTGCAAGTGCGACAATGCTCGATTTTGATTCTTGCTGAGTGCACACTTTGTTTCTGCTTCTTGTTTCTTGCGGGTTTGTTCATTTGGTTGCCATTTGTACATGCATTTGTTCATGAAGATCTTACCTTTCTTATACGGCTGTAAGAGAAATCTGAGTTGTCATTATTTGCCTGCTTATCTATTAAAGATCCATAGAACAGATCTTTGATATAGACTCCAGTATTTCTTAATTGTGTTTACACATGATCGTAGCTGGAAATTCAGAACTAAAGCTAAATTGGGTTTTCTGTGCTTATCTCTTTATGCGTCTGTAACTCAGAAAGCCTTTGGCTCTTGTGTGAATACCTCCCAGTTCTCTTCCTCATATTTACTGCAAGATTGACTTAAAGAATATCTTGAAGAAGCTCCACTCTTACTGGTTTAGAAACAAATAATGATTTACCTAAAATTACCTGTTTTTAAAGTTCTGGAAACAAAGACCCTTGAATCTCAAATATTTTCAATGTGCTCTTTTTGTATAAGGAAATAATCAGTTGAGGAAGAAGTCCACAGAATGGTAGAAAATATTTGGTAAATAGCTATATATTTGATAGGGAATTAATATCCAGAATATATAAAGAACTCAAAAAAACAAAGTGCCAAGAAAACAAATTGCCCAACTAAAATGATGAGCTGAACAGGGAGTTTCCAAAAGAAGAAATAAAAAAAAAACAACAACAAAACGACTAAGACGTGTCTCAAAAAGTATTCCTTATACTCCTACCTGTTAGGGAAACAGAAATTTAAACTGCTTTGAGATCCTATCTTGCCCTCTGTCAAAATGCCTCAGATCAAAAAACAGATGCTGGAGAGGAGGTGAGGAAAGGGGAATACTCATTCACAGTTGATGGGATTGCAAAATGGTGTGGTCACTATGGAAATCAGCTTGGGAGATTCTCAAAAACTGAAAATAGATCAATCAATTGACCCAGCTATACCACTGTTCAACATTTGCCCAAAATTTCCTTCTGCCCCCTCTCCTCCACCCTCTGCCCTTGTGACTGCCCCCCCCCCAAACAGAACAAAGTTTAAAAGTATAGTTTAAAAAACAAAACAAAACAAAAAGAGAGGAAGGGAGGAAGGGAGGAAGGGAGGGAAAGAGGAAGGGAGGAAGAAAGGAAGGAAGGAAGGAAGGAAGGAAGGAAGAAGAAAAGAAAATCTCAGCGTGGAGCTTTGGTGTGGTCTCATGAGTCACACAGCATATAAACCCGCTAGTCCAACTTGTGAGTGTTCTTTGCAATGGACGGTTGGTCTGACTGAGGCCTCTGCCTTCTATTACCATTTCGATACTGCACCCTCACTGGGACTCCTCCTGGAGATTCTGTTGTTGTCCTGTGTCCTGGGGATATGGTACCTTTGGATGTCGGCTCCAGCAGTTGACAGATGAAGTGGATGGATGTTAGGGTGGGTGGGCTACATTGTTAAGCACCATGTTTATTTTTACTGCTCCCAAAGTTGTACTTGAAGAATGTGTTACATATTATATATTATTATATATAATACATGGCTGTAGGAGTTGTGAGTTGCATATTCATGAACTTGGTGTATCTGCTGAAAATTACTGCTGCATAAAATATTTCAAATTATCTGTCTCCTGCTTTCTTCTATAAATAGCAGTTAAATAATACACATTTGAATGTGACTCTACTGGGAGCAAAGGGGACATTCTCACGTTCTTTTTGTAAGATATTTTCTGTTTTTAAAAGTAGAGTGGTTTTTGCCTTAAGATGAAATGATGAGTTAGGACAATGTGGACAATTACTGAAGAGAAATTAGATTGAGCCAGGTCAGAGTCTGCTAAGGTCTGATAGGATTATTCATGAGATACTTTAAAAAAAGAACAGGTGAAGGTTAGTTTTGATTGCCTATTTGATTGGATTAGAAAAACACCTATGACCGTAGTGAGGCCCAGTTTTTGGTGTATCTGTGAGAGAGGGTCATTTCGATGACATGTAGCTGAGGTGAGCAGTTCCTCCGTGACTGTGAGCTGTACCACCTCTCGGGTCCTGGGCCAAATCAAAGTGGGGAACAGAAGGCCAGATTTTTCCCTGTCTCTGCTCCCTGACCATCCTAGATCAGAGCAAACAGCTTTAAGCTCCGGCTGCTACCTTAGGAAGCCTCTCCCTATTGCATTTTCCAAGTCAAAGATAGAAGCACCCCAAAATGTGAGCCAAAATAAACCCCGCTTTGCTTACTTCTCATCAGGTATCTTGAAGAAATGAGCACAGCATCTTTGTTTGCTTCTCCCACAATAGACTGCAATCTGTAAATATAGCATGAAGAAGGCCTCCCACCCTGTCATCTGACCCCTGTCGTTCCTTCCTCATAGTGTTCTCCGTTAGCTGCCTCTCTGACCCTAAGTGTTCTTTCTTCATTCACAGGGAACCTCCTAGGTCCACAGCCTGAGTACAGCTATCTCCTTATACATCCAGTGCCTTTTCTCACCTCCCACCTTCAGAGGTGCATTCCTGAAATTAAATATCAGACATGTAAATAAATGTATCAAGTGATATGTATAAAAAGACGACAACGTGGCCAGCTGTCGTTATGAAAATATCCCTTGGAATAAGATATGAAAGGGAGAAATTCAGCTTCCTGAGCGCCCCCAGGAAAACCCATTTTCTATAGGCAATGTTCACAGAGAAGGCCAGAGACACAATATTATACTAGATTTCCAAACTTCAACTGGACATTGTGAAAATCGTTAGAAATAAATGCTTGAATTCTACCCCTGTTCCACTGGATCTTAGATAAAGAGGAAGTTATTAAACTCCAAAGTTCTGCCAGACAATACAGAGGACCCGTGGCAGAGTGCTGATGCCATAAACTGTGGGGGAAGGGTTGGTGATAGTTCAAAAGAAACGTCTTATCCCACAAGACAAAGCACAGCCAAACAGCAGGAGAACCTTAGGCCATCAGCCGCAGCTCCTGCGGGCCTAGAATGAGTCCACAGCAGAGGCTGGAATATAAAAAGGCCAGCAGCACAAAGCATAGGTTCTGGAAGATAAGGCATGCTGCCTGACCCACCAGAGTGCAGAGTAAGACCAGGCCCAATCAAAGCCGAGGGAGGTGCTTGAGAGGCAGTGCATCGCTGTGAGCATCCAGTGTGGCATAGAAAGGACAGGTAAGGACTTTCCAGTCCCAGGGAAGAGCATGGGAGTGCCGAGCTGGGCTTGCATGGTGGAGTAAAGAGATTCAGAATGTAATCTGGTGTCAGACTGGATCTCAGGCAACTACAGCTGATGTAGCAGAGCCAGAAATAGATGTTCAAGACTGGGTGAAACAAAGAGGTCAATGTGGACATCCTTCAAGAGGCTGAACCCTTTGAGCCTCACTGGGTCCCAGGGTGATGCCACAGTAAGTCAGTCACCTTGGAATTCCCTGGCTTCAAGCAAAAAGAGCACAATAGAGACTCCTGGACTGGGTTAGCAGGCACAGAAAACAAAACATTGGGCTTAAGATGGACCAACAATTTTGAATCGACGTGAT
Source organism: Microtus ochrogaster (assembly GCF_000317375.1). Taxonomy (NCBI): domain Eukaryota; kingdom Metazoa; phylum Chordata; class Mammalia; order Rodentia; family Cricetidae; genus Microtus; species Microtus ochrogaster. Next base: position 8,007,928 of record NC_022032.1, read on the forward strand.
TAAGGTGATTCCCCGCCCCCAACTGTCACAATGCTTTACCTTTATTTTAGAAAGATCACATCTCTGCAAACCTGCATTTGTGGATGTGAAATGTTACACCATCAAACGCTGAGTAGAAACCAGGCACGTTTCAGGAAGGAAAGATTGTTGTTGTCTGGATTAAAACAGATTTCAGGAGAGGAATGCCTTTTAGGACTCCTGGAGTGACACCCTAGGTGAAACCAGGCCAGGGGAATGTCATTTTAAGGGACTAGCATGGTAGGAGCTCAAAGTCCATGCCTGTAGATGCAAAGGATGATCAGGCAGCCTGATCATATCTTCTGATATATTTTTTTTTCTTTGTCTCACTCTGGAATCAGTGGGCAGATGTGTGCAGACGCTGTACTTTCCTGAGTAGATCACCTGGCTAAAAAAGAGCTCCCTTGAAATAGAGGGGAAACCAAAGACTTGGACTTTAACATGGTCCATGGAAATTTAGGAGGCTTGACTGCTAGATCTGTGCAGGTAACAAATCACAGCTCTTCTGCTAAATATTTCCCCTTGCAGAATAATTAAAAAGGCAATGTGGGATATTGATAGTCTCCTAACTACTTAGTTAATGTGAATCAACCTCCTGTAGGGATATCATTGAACTTTTGTGTGGGATAGAAGATAGGTTGATTGGTTTTTCTTAGGATCTCTGAACACACACACACACAGACACAGACACAGACACACACACACACACACACACACACACACACACACACATAGGAACACAAGCACTCACACATACCAGCACGCACACACACATGCACACATCTTGTAGATACCAACAGCTTGTTCATTTATTTACCTCAAGCATAACCAGACTCTCTGGACCTATCCCATCAGTTTTCAGGAAAACGCTTGTTAGACTTTGGGTTTCATGCTTGTCCTCTGAAGGCTGAAATAAGCAGATTGCATCCAGTTCAAAGCAAGCCAGCTTGAGTTACTTAGACTTTATCTCAAAGTAATAAACACAAAACTATAAACCCCTTCACCTGAAGTGCAAATTGTTCAGCGTCAACTGTGTGTGTCTCCGGGAAGACCTGGAGAACTCCAGACTCTGAAACCCAAGGGAAGAGATGACAACTTTGTGTAGCGGGCTTTTTCTACACGACCTTAATGCCCCAGGTCGTACCCTGTTACTGGGACTTCACTTCATTGGTGCCTAAGTTGCCCCGATGGGACCAACAGGCATCTTCTGGCTAGAGACAAAAGTTGAGCCTGCTGGGAATATAGTAAAAGGGTACTATGCTTGCTAGAGACTTAAACATATTCAGCATAGGAATTATATTTAAGAGTCAATCCGTATTAGCTATAGAGTCCTAAACAGAATCAGGACCATGTAAAGATTTGTGGGTTTGTTGTTGTTACTGTTTTTAATGCATAAAGCAGGATATATTGGAACAAAGCCAACATCACGGAGAGTCTATGAGGATAGATTTGGCATTGGGAAGACATCTATGATATAATAAGTAATAGTTGCACATTTTTAACAGCACGTGTACAAAAGTCTGCTGCTTCATAGATTTTTCTATGAAGTGTATCTCAGTTGGCCTAAGTTAAGTTTCTTAATGTAGGTGAGGCAGGTTGTTCTTCTGCTGTATGAATCCTGGTGTAGAGAACGTCCATTTTACTAAAGGGGAAAAAGCAGTTCTGCATACAGCAAACCCCCAAGACAGCAGGGTCCTTCCCATCAGGGTGAAACAGTATGTTACTGTCTCTCTGTAGATGTTCTTATGAATTAAGGATGTGGGTACCATGCTACCATCACAATGCCAGGCACTGCCTGAGGTGCTTCTGTCCAGGCTACCATTCCTCTGTCACTTTTTAAATTACTTTGGGAGCCTGGCTCCATTAAAATACACTCAGCCTGCCCAGTTTCTGACAGAGATGTATGGGCTCTTCACAGGAGCTAATAACACCACACACCGACAGACCAAGACCCAGCTGCCCCGTCAAACTTGGATCTTCAGATCTTTTGTTCACACTTATTTGCTGTGGAGATTGAGAGCTGCCTCCGGGAAGGACACGAAAGATGCTGTCAACTGAGGATGATGTCACTTTTCTTGTCTGTCACAACCAGTTACATCCACAGAATGCTCACACGCTTGGCCAAATAGAAACTCCTGCCGTGTTTCATCCTGAGCCTCCTTTGTAAAGAGCTAAATGGATATCTTACGTTTCTCCAGCATGGCAGGGAGGCACACTCCTTAAGTGGCCATTGAAGCATTGCTCATTCTTATGGTATTGTCTTTATAAGATATGGCCATCCCTGACTGTGTGACGTTGGACAGTTTATTTAATATGTTGTCATGGGATTTAAAGAAGTTAATGCACACCCCAAAGTGTCAGGTACAGGATGGGTTACATAAAGGTTGCGCTATTATAGGTCAGAGGAAGGGTTTGGAGTAATGGCCAGTACCACAACATGAGGTGCCTTTGCATGCCGCATTTCTTCTTGTTGCATCCTGACCACCTGGAATATATGAGTGAGAAGATCTCTAATAAAAAGGACCTTGAAACCCTACTTCTAAAAGAGGGGAAAGGTGCCATTTTTTGATTGCATTCCAGGCCAAGAGCTTCAACTTGTTTGCTACACCTTCTTTCTGAGTGTCACAGGACTACGTACTGATAATGTAAAGGTATGAACAAAGAGGTTGGATCTATTGCTTTGTGGAGTTCCTACCAATATTCCCATTTAATTCACTGTTTATTTCTATTTTAAAAATAGAACATTGGAATTGCTCTCTGACAGTAATGGGACTTGGGTTGTAAGCCACATTTTTGGACTCAAGTTGACTTTCCTTTCCACCATATGATAGGAGGTTGCTTTCCAAACCCACCAGATACTCCATCTAGTTTTCCCCTTGGGAACACAACCTTCCACACGGTACATTACTATTTTAGATTAGGTTTTTACAGTGGCCAACATTAAGCTACACATCGAGTGCATGGCATTAACGTGGGTAGGGATTTTAGGAAGGATTCTCAGGGGAGTGGCGAACTGGAGCACAGTCAGATGGGAATCAGTGTAGGGACCGGAGAAGCTGGTCTGTGCACTTACGGATTGTGTGCACACTATAAGTGGAGTCTGCTACACACTACCTTTAGCACCAAGGTGGGAGTGGATGAACACTCTGACTCCCTTACATATTTCCACTGGAACACATTTCAACTCTTTCTAGCAAGCAGCTAAGTTTCTGCCACCTTGTGAGACCTTTTCCCTCTTATCTCAATGTTCCTCTGCTCTCTGGACCATATAACATTCAACTTGCTCTTTATAATGGCTGCCCTCACCTTCCCACCCTCCTGTGGTCTCTCCTCTGCCTTCTCATTTCCATTTAATCACACTTTTAAAGGGTCTTTCTCCAAATAAGGCTACAAAGGCTTTACTATGTGGATTTAGAAGAAGGAAGGGATAAAAGTTAGTTCACAACAGTATGTATCTGTGTGTATATATGTGTGTGTGTGTGTGTGTGTGTGTGTGTGTGTGTGTGTATATATATATGTATGTATGTATGTATCAGGGGTATGGAACTGTTACATTAGGTTTAGGAAGCATCTGTGAGAATTTTTATTTCTTTGCAAATGATTGTCATACTTAAAATAATTTGACATCTGAAATTCTGGAAGATTAGTTTCCTGAGCAAATGTGATTCGTGTAGCAATCATTCATTTTTAGACTTGGAATTTTAAGTTGAAAAGTGTGGGATTTTGATTAGATCTATAAACACTTGAGATTCTCCATATTTTAAAGTACAATGTAATAGATTTCATTGCAGTGTGAAAGCAAAAAAGATTCGGGTTGCTTGTTGAATTGATGTTTAAAATGTATAAAAGTAAAATCTGTTACACAAAATTTATGACTTAACTTTATATGGCTGTAAAACATCTTTTAAAAGTTTATAAGTGGGAAAGAATATTTAGGAGAATAAAAACATTAATCAAAGTTCCCTTGGAGGTGATCATGCACCATTACCACACTTGGAACTATAATAATGCTACTCCAAGTTGAACTTAAAAGCTTAAGGGAAAACTAAGTTTTTCCATTTTTCACCTTAATAAATTAAACATAATTTAATAAAAAGCAGCCACCAACAGTATTTCCAGGGCATCAGTCTTTTTTCCAGGTCTCTCTCTGTCTCTCACACTCTCTCTCTTACTTATACATCATACTTATACATACCCTCTCTCTCTTACACACCACATCAAAATATTAAAATCCCCTTGGAAGAAATGTATGCTCCCCTTTTAATGTAAATTTTGAGCCTTTCATACATGAGTCCAATTGTACAATGGTACAATGTTTCCCATGTCTAGCCTCTCTCTCCACTCCAACTCCTCCTCTGTCCTCCCTCTCCTCATATTCATGACGTCTTTAATTATTCTTGGTGTGTATGTCTGTGTCTGTTACATGTGTGTATGGCACGTGTGTATATGTATGTTGCTGTGTCACGTGTCCGTGTCTTTCATATGCATATATGTGTGTGCATATATGTCATCGTGTCATTATGTGTCTGTGTCTGTTACATGAATATATGTGTACATATAACCTACCAAGTCTATTTCTGGCTGTTCACATGTGCATATGTTTAAGGCTGACAACTTAAGACTAGATAACCTACCAGAGTTCCTCTTTGGAGAAAACAGACTCTCTCCTTCTCAGCAGTGATGGATGATTTACAGCTCTTTTCCTAGGGATGGGAATCCTTTTGAAATTTCTCACATTTACTTTGGTATCATCATTGGCAGATCTAAGGCAACCTGGCTTGAGATTTCATGGGGGCTGCTTCCCTATCATGTCTAGAAGACAGGTTTTGAGCAGGCATCGGGGTCCCCCGGCTCTTACTTTCTTCCCACCCTCTCTTTGGCACTTCTCCCTGCATCCTGGCTGTAGTGGCTGCTTTGCAGATATATCAGTTGAGGTTGGTCAGCCATCGTTACTCATGCTCTGCGCTTTGACCAGCTGCATGTCTCTGTAACAGTCTCCGTCTATTGCAGAAAGAAGCATCTTCGATGAGCAGTGGGAGCTACACTTACCTGTGGGTATAAGGATACTGCTTAGAACACAGTTGGGAATTACATCACTTTAGATAATGGCAGTAGTAGTTTTCACTCAGGTTATGAGCTCTCCAGCCATGTAGAGTTGACTCATTTTATAGTAGCAGGCATGAGTTTCATCCTGCTGAGTGGGCTTTAAGTTCAATTAGATGACTGTGGGTTATTCCCAACTTCCAAGTTACAATATTCTATGATTGTTGCCATTGTTGTGGCTGGTAGGCTCTAAATGCTTGGTGGGATTTTTAAAATTGTTTTCATGGTTTGCAGCTTGCATAATCCCTTCTGATACTGTGAGCATCACTTCTCAAAGAGGAGTTGTTCACTTCAGCTCCAGCACAATTTACTCTAAGTCCTGTATCTGAAACGTTTGGAGTCTTCCATAATATTGTCTTACCTTCAAGTTCTGGGAAGCAACTATGGGCAATGGCAATACCGTCAATTTTTTTTGTAGTCTCCGGGGTCCCTCAAATAACAGCTTGAAAGGAGGTTCCCCAGGCCTGGCACTGGAGTTTTTGTTAGATAATCTCTTACTCTTGGAGAGGTATAATCACTCCATGTGGCATACCACCATTAGATATATACATATGTATATATGCATATATTGTGAATATGTGTACATATATTAATAAGTTTATAAAATAATGCTTCTCATTGGCTCTTTCAAGCATCCTTATTGTTAATTATCTCTCATTAATCTCCTTTCATCTATATTATGCTCCCTCCTCCTTTCCCAGTTAAAGTTCTACCCCTGCCAAGTTCTTCATAGCACCTGGGTCCCCTTCTCTAGGGCTCAATCTTCCCATCTGCCTGAATGGGTCCTTTCTACCTTCCTGACTTCTGGGGTTACTTTTAGGTCATATAGTCAAATCTAAAGCTTTGGAGCTAGGATCCCCAAACAAGAACAACCACTTGGATTTGTCTTTCTGGGTCTAGGTTACCTCACCCAGTATGTCTTTCAATTTCATCCATTTACACACAAATTTCATCATTTGAATTTTTTCTTTTCAATGGAATAGAATTCTATTATGTATGTACCATATTTTCTTTACCCATTTGTCAACTGAAGGATAATTTGGCTGCTTCCCTGTTCTACCTGTGATAAATGGAATGACAACGTGACTGAGCAAGTATCATTGTAGTAGGATATTGAGTCCCTTGGGTATGTTCTGAGGAGTGATAGACCTACATCATACAGTTGACCCTACTTTGAGGGTTTTTTTGGGGGGGGGTGTTTTCTGCACTGATATTCATGGAGGCTGCACTGGTTTTCAGCTCCACCGATGGTAAATGAGGGTTCCACTTTCTGCTCAGTGTTGCCTTCACTTGTGGTCAATTCTTTCTTGATCTTAACCATTCTGAGTGGAGTAGGTTAAACGTGCATTTCCCTAATTGCTAATGATGTTGAACATGTTTCTAAATTGTATAGTCATTTTTTTCTTTTGTGAACTCCCTGTTCAGATCTTTAGCCCATTTTTAAATTAGGTCATTTGTTTTCTCAGTTCTTTGAGTTCTTTGTATATTTTGTATATAAACCCTCTATTGGATGTATAGCTGGCAAAGGTTCCCAGCTTTTCTGTGGGTTTCCTCTTCATTGGATTGATTGTTTCCTTTGGGGTACATATTCTTTTTTAGTTTTAAGAGGCCCCATTTGTCAATTGTTAGCTCTAATTACTGAGCAAACAGTCTGTTCAGTCAGTCCTTTCCTGTACTTGTACCTTGTAGGGTATGGCCACTATTTTTTTTTTGTCCAAGCAATTCCCACCATTTCAGGTTTTACATTGAGGACTTCATTTGGAGCTGTATTTTGTGCATTGCGATAAAACAGGTCTAAATTAATTCTTCTGTATGTAGACATTCCATTTTCCAGTGCTATTTGTTGAAGAATCTGTATAATCTCCAGGGTGTATTTTTAGCACGTTTGCCAAATATCTGACACCTGTAATTATGTACACTATTGCTTAGGTCATGAATTTTGTCCCATGTACCTACATGTCTGGATTTTTGTTTTGTTTTGTGTGTCGTGTGTTGTGTGTGTGTGTGTGTAACATACTGTTTTGATTACTATAGCTTTTTAATAAAGCTTGAACTCTGGAATGGGAATCAAACCGGCATTGTTCTTGTTCCTCAAGATGGCCTTTGGCTATCTCAAGGTCTTTTGTGGTTCTATATGAATTTTAGCATGGTTTTTTCATTTCTTTGAAGAATGTCATGGGAATTCCGACAGGCGCTGCACTGAATCTGTAAATAGCTCTTGTCAGGATGGCCATTTTCACGAGCATTAATTCTCCCACTCCATAAGCATGAGGTATCTTTCCATTTTTTTAGTGTCTTCCTTAATCTCTTTCCTCAGAGATTGAAAGTTTTCATTGAAGAGGTCTTTTGTTTCTTAGATCAAGCTCATTCCTAGATTTTGGAGGCTTTCATGAATAAAAATCTTCCCGTAATCTCCTTTTTAAGCATGCTTGTTATTGGTGTACAGAAAGACTATTGGTTTTTGTAAACTGATTCTATATCCTGACACATTGCTCAAAGTGTTGATCATTTCTAAAAGTCCTCTGGAAGCAATTTTTGGGTTTCTTATACATAATATATCACATGCCAATAGCGATAATCTGATTTATTTGCTATTTGGATTCCATTAATTTCCTTCTCTTACTTTATTGGGATAGCTAGGACTTCAGCTGCTTGGATTGCAGATAGCAGACAGTCCTGTCTCATTCCTGATTTTAACTAAACTGCTTCAAGGCTTTCTCCATTTAGGTTGACACAGGTTGTATGATTGTTAAACACAGTGCTTATTATGTTGAGGGATGTTGCTTAAAATCTTATTCTCTGTGGATTTTTGTCAGGGGGTCAAGTTAGATTTTGTCAAATGACTTTTTCTGCGCCTGTTGAGTGGTTTATGTGTTTTATTCTTTAAATCAATTATAAAATTTATTATAATTATTTAATTACATATGAATTACATGCATACCTGGAATAAAGCCATCTTGATCATGGTAGATGCTATTTTTAAAAAATATTTTCCTGTATTTGGTTTACAGAGGTTTTATTGAAAAATTTGCATTTATGTTCATCAGGGCTATTATCGTATAGGTTTTTGTTTTTGTCTTTTGTTTTAGTCCTATCTTTACCTGATTTGGGGTTTAAAGTAATATTGGATTGCATAAGTTTTGATGTGTTCCTTCTGATTTTTTTCTTTATTTCTTTTTTACTAACAGTAAGAATTGGTCTTCTTTGAAAGTCTCCTAGCATGCATTTTCCTGTGAATCCATAAAGGTCTGAGCTGCCTTTTTTTTTTCAAAAGGCATTTCACTATTACCATTTCAGTCTGGACCATTCTTTTTCCATATATTTACACAAGTCCATCTCTTGCTCTACAAGCCTGCTCAAATGGGACCTTCTTACTGGACATTCTCTGACCATATTAAGAACTACAGCACTTGACTCCAGATTTTTTTCAACAGAAAGGACAATGCTTATAGCCCTAACAGTTAAAACTCTAAGTCTAAAATGGCTTGCCCCAAAACACGATCCATCACTCACATAAAGTCCAAGTGGCAGACTCCTGGGAAGGAGGGAGGCTATGTTCCATACAATTGTTCAGGTGTGCCTCATACCACATTAGTTTCCATCACATTCTGGAAACCAACTGATAAAGACACTACTGGTACCAGAACACCTTATGCATTATTATTATTCTTGTTATTATTATGCATGCTAAAAGAGAACATATTTCATTGTCCTAAGCCCAAACACATTTATAATAGAAACTAGAAAATGTTATCTAATGCGTCCGGGAAGAAAAGAAAAAGGTTTCATTAACAATTGGTCTCTTCCACATTCATAAGAAGCTTGCATTGGTACCTATTGACACATTAGTTGTACAGATTAATCAAGGTAGTGAGCAATCCAGACCAAAGTAGGTGGTTCTTTGAGGGATGATTACAGATGTTCATAGGAACTTATATTTGGGTGGTGGATGTCATAAGTGCCCTTGAAATGATAGTGTACAAAAACAGAAACAAAGGCATTGGTAATTAAAACTCTAGGAACTCAATGTAAGGACCAGAATGAGCACCAAGGTCAAAAAAGTCTTTGGAGGCAAAGAGGTGATAGGATGCTTTTGTGAGAAACGTTTAGAGAAAGGTGAAGACCTCAGTGAGTAACGAGGAAGAAAAGGATAATACAGGTAAGAAAAACACAAATAAGAGTGAGGACATGGAAGAACCTAGGACCCATCAGCTCTGACTTCCAGGTGGAAAAAAATCACATCAGTTAAGACAGGCTTCTTCTCAGAGAAAAGAACACACAATCTCAGAACTTTAGGACAAGATTTATCTCAGACTCAGATTATATGGCATTGCGGGTCAGCAGAGACCTCTTTTATGATGGTCAACATCTCTATGATGTCTAGGATGATAGACGAGTTACCACCCGGAGCCTTATCCGTCACTGTGGATAAAGGAAATGAATCTTATCTAACCACTGAGCCGTCACGGTTGAGAGTGACACAAGCCAACTTCTGCTTAAGCACTTTCTCTGCCACTAGTTTCATGGCCTGTCCCCAGATGAAGAACATTTGGGCATTTGACCAACATACAAGGAGCAATGGGAGAACCCAGCAGGCAAGGAGGTACCAGCCTCGCATTTAACACTCAGATACCGCAGAAGGATATAAAGGAGGACCCTCATTGAAGAATCCTGATGGATGTCTCTACTGGCCTCTTTACCCAAATTGTTTGTACAGCCTCCATTGCTTCCTTGACACCCCACTTAAATTTCAATTTGGACATTTACAGACACTTCATTTCCCTACTTAGTATTCAAGAAATGTCTGGGCATTCATGAGACTTGGTGCTTGGAGACTATCATATTCCTTTAAATCACAGAGTAATAAGCTAGGGTAGAAATCAGCAAACTTTTTTCTGAGACAAGAAAGGCGGCAAATGTGTTACCCTGTGCAAATATGCATCATCTGCCACCATCACTTAGTCCGGCCACTATAGCATAGGAAGAGCCCCAGATGCTGGAGAACCCTGCATGTTCTAAAAATCTAAAGACTCCAGAGAAAACAGCCAGGGGCCCAGATTAGGTCCTTAGGCTATAGTTTACTGACCCTGATCTAGAGGATGAAATGGATACACACATAATCTTTTGAAAATGTACCCCATAATCCCTTGTTCTTTCATGTGACATCAGAACATCTATTAAAAAGAAGTCGGGATCTTTGACTCTAATCAGCAATATCAACAACTCTGTCCTCACAGCTTCTTCAGATCCCTTGTCTGCACACAGCTATCCCTAGTATACACAGGGGATTGGTTTCGGATACACACAGATACCAGAGTCACTCAAGTCCATATATACAATGAGATAATATTTGTCTATAACTGTGTAATCCTCCTATATACTTTATTTACATTTAAAATGTTTAGAATGTCATGCATGAACACTTATTAACCTCCAACTTCTCTCTTTGTCCTTTCCTGTCAAATTCATGACATTTAATACCAGCAGGTCATATATAGCTTAAATCATATGTATCACGTATACAATCCTTAACACGGTGTAAATACTATGAATAGTCATTATACTGTGTTGGTTATGGAGTCGAGACCCTATGAAAATTCTGCCCATGCTGTAGGTTCAATTTGCTATTCATTGCATTTGTGGATGCAGATCCCCTAGATTCTGATGATCAAGAGCATGACATATATATAGTCAGGAGCATGGGGAGCTCTGAGGGTTATTCTCTAGTGTTCTGTTTTCCTTTTTGCTGTTTAAATGACTGAATGACTACAATGGGCCAAGAAAGGCTCTCCCTAGTTTGTCTGTGTATAGCGGCTGCAGAATCTGAACACGGCATCCCGAGATGGGAGGCTCATACTCTTTCCTGGACAAGGCATCACTAGATGGAGGGCCCACACTGCTTCCTCTCTACCCATGATGCACTGAGTGGAATTTAAGTGTAAACACTGCCTGCTAATCCTGCAAACCATTCCCTCTTGGACCACTTTTCTCCCTTCCCTCCCTCCATCTTCCTTCTACCGTTCTTTCAACCCTCAGTAATAGCACCATCATAAATCTAAGTTTTCATAAGAATTACTAAACACGGCCAAAGGAGTAAAGCTCTGGCGAAGACTACGGCTTCCAGCTTCTCATTCCTTAAGTAAGCAGAGGTGATGGATTGACTTAGAAAATAAAGTGCCAAAGATAAATTTCATGGATAATGAACGTTCTTAAGAAACGCAGGTGGATTGATTTGTGCTCTGTGAAATGTAGCTCTCCCGCTGAGTCGCGCTCACTCCTCAGCCCGCTGGCGGTCAGGCATTCATCTGCAGTGTGACGAATATCTTCTTTAAAGTCTCAACCAGAGTGTACAAAGCAAGCTTGTGCAGCGAGAAACAGAACGAAAGCCTTTTTATTTAAGAAGAGGAGGAGGAGGAGGAGTGGCTTAGCAGTTAAGAGCATGGACTGCTCTTATGGAGAACTTGAGTTTGGATGCGAGGGGTTCACAACCGCCTAGAACTGTAGTTCTGAGTGTCTGATAGTTAATTCTGTCCCCTGTAAGTGCTTGCTCTTGTGTACACAACTCATACACACACATATGCTCATACGCTTAATTAAAAAGAAAACCTTTGAAAAAGAAGAGGCAATTCCTTTAAAAATATGGTAGGGTAACATTATACAGACTGAGCTGAGCGTGTTTATGCATTTTCAGAATATGGATGTATAGATGTAACAGCAATGAGAGCAAAGGGGTCATGAATCTGAAAGAGGGCAAGGGGGGGTCCATGGGAGGGGTTGGGGAGATAGGGAAAGGAGGTTATGATACAATTATATTATAATGTCAAAAATATTATAAAATACAGTTAGGATTCTGAATTTGGTGTGTGATGGGCATCTATAGTATTTATTGCTCTTTATTAATGTTCTTGTGGAGTTAGTTTTTTACCATAAGGAATACTCAGGCTTCTTCCTTAAGATTAACTACACACACACGTGCACACGCACATACACACATTGTATTTTCAATGGGCATTTTGAATACTTAAAAAGGATTTAATTTATGGTATAGAATGCATAATATGAGCTACCTATTTCCCAAGAATTGGAAAATGCTCCATTGCACTAAAGTCTTTTAAAATCTAACCTTATTAAATTTACATTCATAATTTCCCAATGTTCAAATTCATTTCCAAGCAATACTATGAGTCAGCAATCTTAAGCCTTTCAAACCAGATTCTAGAATATAGATATTAGTATGATTGCTGCTCTACTATTAGTTTATTAGCTCTCCACGATGGCAGAAGAGGCAGAAAAAGCAATAAATCTAAGCAAGATTTGAAAAAAATAAATATATTTCTTTCTCAAGTCAATTCTGATTTGCTTACCACACACCATTTCATTTAAAACATCAAATCAGTGAATAAATAAATGGATAGGTGATTTGTACAAGTCAAACCTTTTGCCTAGGTTTCATCAAGAAAGTAGAACTTGACTTGCTTAGGGTAGATAAAGGTAGACATATACAGAGATTTCTGTATGTCCAATAAACATGGTCACCTAGGATGGCCTCTTAAGAAAAGACTGGTATTTTCTTCTTCTTTGAAAGAGTTTATTTCATCTTTTTTTTTCTTCTATAAGTTTTGTCTGAGAAGTGAGGACTGGGAGCTATCTTCATCTAAAAGACAACAGTGTTAGAAGCAGTTATAATGGAAAAAGAGATGGACAAGGACGGTATTCTAAGAAAAGCTCATTAATCACAGGCCAAATAGAGGGACAAAAGGAAGAAGCTCAGGGACTCGGGGAGGGAAAGGTGTTGGGGAGGATGTGATGTCCCAGAACTAATGAAGTGAAGACTCCTTGGAAAGTTAGTGACAATCACAGAAGTCATAGGAAGTCTGCATCAGTTACCTATCTAAGAAGCAGCATAGCTCTGGTGCTGAGGGCTGGGATGAGGTGGATCCCGGAGCTGACAAGGGAAGAAGGAAAGAGATTGTCGAAGACGACATTCAGAACGAAGAGAACAGGCTGCTTCGCCTGGGTCATGTATATGATTGTTAAAATCAGCTCAAGAGCTCAGGAGATGCTGTGGACAACCGAAACTGTGGGCCCACAGATCAGGTGTGGAGTCATGCACTGGAAGGGAGGAGGTGTTTGTACAGTGAGAGCAATAAGGATGGGAAGTGAACACCCAGCCAGGAACCCCTACTAATTAGACCCTGGCCTTGGGCACACTTCCAAATATCAGAACAGAGAACATTTACTGGGAAATTGCCACAAGCCAGACACTCTGCAAAGAGCCATATAGTCACGTTAGCTTTTTTTTTTGTCTATTTATTTTTTAATACATAACAAAAAGGCGTTATAATTCCCCAAACTCATGGATTGGGACAAAGAAGTGAAGAAAGATTAATTTTCAATGTGGCAGGCTTTGTGGCACACATCTGTAATCCTTGCAGTGGAGGCTTACATAGGAGGATGGTTAATTCCAAGCCAGCTTGAAGTGCATAATGAGACAGTATCTCCAAAACAACCAGGAAGGAGAAACGGGTAAATAAATCAGTACATTTTACTGAGCAAACATGCCCAATATGAGAACTCCCTTTGAGCAGAGACCCACAGTCAGAGCCAGACATAATGCAGACAGTGAGTGACCCTGGGATACTTAGTCCTAAAGGGGATGTCTCCATCAAATCCCTCTGCTCAGAGTTCAGGCAACCCCTCTGAAGTGAAGGCAGAAAGGGTGGGATAGACGGGATAGAGGATGCCAAGAAAACAAGGTCCTTTTAAATCAACATAAGTAAAGCTCATATAAACTCCCACAGACTGCTGAGGCCAGCAAAGTGTCTACATGGGTCTGCATGGGTCTGCATGTGTCTACATGTGTATACATGGGTCTGCATGAGTCTGCATGGGACTGCGTGGGTCTGCAGCACATCCTCTGTGTATACAGAATGCCTTCCAGTTTAGTGTTTGCATGGGATTTCTGAATGTATGAACAAGTGGGTCTCTGATTCCCATCCCTTCTCTTGGGCTCTCTCTTTCTGATTGTTTGTCTTGTCCAACTCCAATGTGATAGATTTTGTTTTTATCTTACTATATTTTATTTTATCCCTTAGAAGCATGTTCTTTACTAAAGAACGTGATTGGATCCATATGGGAGGGGTGGTGAGGAGGGTCTGAAAAAGGTAGAGGGAAGGGAAATCATAATCATGGTATATTATGTAAGAAAAGAATAAAAGGGAAAAACGAAAAAATTACAATATCCCAACCACTTAAGTCAATAAGATTTTCTAGAGATTAGAGGCAAGCCTTTACACAAGAGACAGACAACTCCACTTTGTGTAAAATAGCTGTGAAGAAGGGAAGACCCATTTCCAGTTCCCTGGGAAGGGTACCACTCTGACAAGAAAATGGCTTGAATGACAGACAGTCCGTGTGCTAATGTGGTAATTGAGAAGACCCAGCCTGCAGCTTCACAGCCCTGAGTGGGATGATGGTGAAGAAAAGATTCCCAATGCTGCAATGCTGTGCTGAAGCCCAAACTAGCAACTGTAAAACCCACATGTGCTTCCCTGGGTTATTTCTACAAGACTACAAGCTTAAGGTTAAACAGAAGATTAAAGCTTGAAGCACCTTAAACAGGAACTTTACAACTTCTTCATCTCCAGTCAATAGAATCACTTTAGGACTTTCTAATCAAAATATAAAAGTACATTGCTTCATATGTCTAGATGTACATATATCCTGAAAGTAGAGAAAGGAAACCTACCTAGATGGCTTTCTTTAACCGCTACCCCGACCAAGGTGAGTGTCAAATTCTCAGTAAGAGGCAGTGTGCTGGGATAGGTCAATATGCATGGAGCCATGGAAAAATATGCATGGATAACACCACCATACCCAAGTGGCATGCAAAAGCATTCTCTGGGATAGGAGGGCTGGCACAGAGAAATCTAATCAATAGGTGTTTGCTTAGAGGGCCTGGGAGTGTGGTCTTGAAATAATTGTGGTCTAGTCGCATGCTTTTAAATATTTTACCCCCATAACATTTAATGCCCCTTACGTGTTCCCTGTCAAGCATCCACATCTACTATAGGCAAGCCAAAATTTATATAGTTTAACTATAAACAATAAAAATTGAACTTTTCCGATTTTGTTAATATTTGATATTTTTAGTAGTTACCCACATTTTTATATGTATGTGTCTTATCTGCAAAATAGATCCCAATTGTATATAATAGTCTATAAATTTCTTTTCTCCCTTGGCTTTAAAAAGTGCCAAAATATCAAAGATTATTATTATATGACATAAACTATCCAAAGCATAGAAACTGATGGACAGCTTCCCACCTCTAAAATTTTTCCCTATCAAACATTATGATATAAAATATCAAAGTACACACCAATTAAATCTAATCATATGCTATGACCAATTAGGATTGACTGAGGAGTATAAGACACTCTCTTATGGGAGAAGTTATCTTTGTAGCTCATGAGATCAAAGAATGGAAAATGCATGATCATCTTGTTGGCAGACACCATCCATTTCCAGTTCTTTTTCAAATGAAAATCCTACCCTAGTCAGTTGGAACAGAAAGGGAACACTACAGCCTAAATGGATAGCTAACAGAAACATCAAACTTAGTGGGGAAAGGTTGGTAGCATGTACAGTAAAACTGCTTGATCTGCAGTGTGTGATTTAGTTGTTCTGTATCATTCTTTCTACATTTTCTTATCTTCTTTCAGGTTTTAACCAATGACAAACACATAACAAGAAATAAGAGGAATAAACATCCAGAAGAAAGAGAGAATGTCACTGTTGTCTGGCTATGACATAGAAGATGTCTCCCACCTCTAAGAAAAAGAATACAAATGATAAAGGTCTCAACAAGCAAAATTTGACAGCGAACAAAACAAAACAGAAAATTCTGAGGTTGAAGAGGGCTTGCAGCACAAGTCTGAGGACATGGGTTCAAATCCCAACATCACCTAAAATCCTGGGCTATGTTGCACAGGAGCCTGTAACCACAGCATGGTGAGAGGTAGAGACAGGCACACCCCTAAAGCTTTCTGGCTAACTGCCTTCAACCAGTGAGAAACCCTGACTCATGGAAACAAAGTAGAAGGATAGAGACGGATTCCTGACTGTCTCCCCCATATATAAATGCATATAGAATGCAAATACACTACATTCACACACACACATACACACACATATATATGAAAACTATGATTTCCTAAACATAGTCAAGAATTTAAAAATTAAACTGAAGAGAAAGAAATCAGTTACAATAGAATCATCACTGATATTTTCTACAGATTAAATAATAGATGTATTGAGTTGTTTATGGAAAACTTATAACACATTCTTGGAGATGTAAGGCCTAAGTTATGAAAAGATACAACACACTTTTTGCATGGGAACACTTATTATGAATATTTCTTTGTTTTCCAAATTAAACTACAATTTGAAAAGTGTTGATAGAGAAAATGATTTTAAAATATATGAGCATGCTTTTATCTTTTCCTGTTTCCTTCTTTGTGACCTGTTTATCCAGAGGTCTTTACTGATTTAGAGGTAAATTAAGAACTTTTAAGTAGAAATGGAAAGTAAAAGAAAAGACCAAGATTCCTATTTTAAGCTTAAGTGGAGAAATTTTGATTCCACAACAAAGAAATTGCCTTAAAGACCTTGTTTTGTTGAATGAAAATGGACATTTCCTAAGTTTTACACCCTCCTTTACATTTTGACAATGAGACCTTACAGGCCTAGATCATAAAGCTGACTATGGAATATAAGAGTCATGCGAGAAAATTCTCATGAATGGAGAAGGAAAAGTGATGTTCGCACCTTGAGAGAAACAAGAACTATTGAGCAGTGGAGTATTGAGGTCAAAACCTTTTCTAAATCTCTGATAAAGGGGCATGAGGACCAATGTGGAGTCAAAAATAAAAAGGGAAAGGAACAAGTCAATATACATAAAGAAGGCAAATACATAGTTTACAGTATAGTATTACAACTGAAAACAATGAGATTATAGATCACATATCTATATTAGAATATATTTAATTCAAATATCTGTCCCACATGTAGTCACATGATAAGGATGTCTCCGGCACTGTCTCTGATGGCTGCATATTTGCCCTGCGTGAAAGCCCCGTGTCTCCTCCTGCTGCCCTGTCCTTATCTGTACCCTGATCAATAATTGTGTGTCACACGGAACATTTTATGCATATGTCTCAGTACACTGTTGATATTCAGAAACTGATACACATAGAGCTAAGGAGACAGAATGCAGGCAAACCCGTAAGGTTATACATCCCTCCAAAAGATGGCTTTCCAGAATGGCTCTGATCTGGGGCTAATTAAAGCGTTAAGCAGAAAGGAAATATATAGATGAACACAGTTTGAATAACACCTGGAAACCTTGTGTAGAAATAAGAATAGATACAGATAGTTCTAAATGATTCTGTTGGTAGGTTTTCTCATAGGTTTTCTTTCATTAAATATATTTAGTCATAGCTGCTCCTGCCAGTAGTTACAAAAGCTTGATTTAACTGTAACACTAACAAAACAAAACACTATCAATATAGCTTTCCTAGACAGTCAGCTTTAGCATGACAGGTAAGAAGGCTTAGGAAAATAAAGCTGGGTGGTGGGTGGTGGCAACATGCACTTGAGAGACAGAGGCAGTCTGATCTCTGTGAGTTCAAGACCAGCCTGGCCTTCACAAAGAAAAATAAAAAGTAAACAAACAAACAAACAAACAAAGAGGTAAGATCTAGAAATTCATATTAGAATCCTAGCTCACGATTCGTGTGTCATCTTGGAGAAGTCACTATTTACTTTACCTGTTTAAATCTCCACCTCCTCACTGTGAAGTAAAAATAATATCTATGTTGCAGTGGCATGTGTCAAAGGACCTGGTGTGGCGCCAGCACAGTTTCCCTCTTGTGAAGCAGAAATCGCACAGAATTCTATTCAGATAAAATGAGCGACTTCATTTAGCGAGCATTCCTACATAAGGAACAAAATTATTTTGAGATGAAACCCAGGATTGAGGGTCAGGGCTGTAGGCACTTTCAAGTAATACCACTTTGCCGTCCTCAATTTACAACAGGATCTTTAACAAAGTGCCAGCTCTTCCTGATCTGTGTTTCTTTTTCCTTTAGTGAGGAAATGTGCCATGAAGGACAGACTGGAGCTGTGGATAACTGAGTATATTTGCAGTTTTCTGGAGACAGCCTCCATAGCTCTCAACAGACTTCCCAAACCATGTTTGATGCAGAGATGGTTTGTGACATTTAGAAGCCTAGACTGTCTCAAATGGTTCATCCAGATTAAGCTCGAAACTAGCTCTTCTACTTGGTTCAGTATTAGTTACTGTTTTGTTGGTGATTAATGTTGATGCAATGTGAACTCTTAGTGTTTATTTTAGTCAGTCAAATTTTGAGTCTTTTTTTTTCTTTTTTCTTTTTTTTTTTTTTAGTCAGTCAAAATTTGTAGCCAGCTTCTTGTCTTTGCTACTTTCCTAGTGACCTTTGGATACACAATATGGCAGAGAATTGCTACATGAAAAGTGTTCATTCACCTTCCTGTTTCCTAGACTTAGGAAACCCTCCTTATCTTTCTTGTTCCTTTTGTTTTAAAAAAAAAAATTGTTTTCTCTCTTGGCCAATTCACCAGAGGATGAATTTAATTAATAGGTGGCAACATATTGCAACTCTCATTGCCAAGATACATGATTAAGGAAAAGAGCCCTGGGCTTCCAGATCTTCAATTTTTCTCCCTCTCTTTTCTTTTCCTTTTTTTTTGTCTTGTAATTAGGTCTCTTAGAGGATGCAAAAATCACATTAAAGTATAAATGAACCCTAACAGTGGCACAATAGAATGAATACTGAATGTGAAGTGTATTCATAGTAACAATATACTGACTGCAATGCCAATCATGATTCTAACACATGTACAAAAGAAATAGAGCTTATGTAAAAAGCCCTTCATCAAAATTGTTGTGAACTGTTTGTGTCTATATTCACCTCTCTGTCACAGTTATTTGTGGGTGTTATTATAGCCACTTGTTGCTATCTCTTTCCTCCCTGGTTTAGGGGTGTCTCACATAGGGTTTCTATTGCTGTGGTGAAACACTATGACCAAGAGCAACTCAGAGAGGAAAGGGCTTGTTTCACTCATAGTTCTGTATAACACCTATCACCAAAAGCAGTAAGGGAAGGAACTCAAGCAGGGCAGGAACCTGGAAGCAGGAACTGATGCAGAGGCCATGGAGGGGTGATGTGGGAGTCCCCTCTGTGTGGTGTGAATACCATTGGTAAACAGAGAAACTGCCTTGGCCTGTTGATAGGGCAGAACTTAGGTAGGTGGGGAAAACTAAACTGAATTCTGGAAGAAAGAAGGCAGAGTCAGAGAGAAGCCATGGAGCCATTGCTGGAGACAGACATGCTGAAACTTTGCTGGTAGGCCACGACCTCATGGTAATGCACAGATTAATGGAGATCGGTTAAATTAAGATGTAAGAGTTAACAAATAAGAACCTGGAACCAATGGGTCAAACAATAGATCATAGTTTCTGTGTGACTATTTTGGGTCTGAGCTGCCGAGTCGCCGGGAACACACTAGTGGCCTCCTTCCAACAAATTGGCACACCAATGTGGCCAACTAAAATCCACATAAAATTTCAGAGAACTTGAAAAGGAATTCTAGACAATAAAAAAACAAAGTTTAGCCACATTATTTTTTCAGCTGGCAGCTTTCCGCAGCTCCTTTAAGAGAGGTTTTCCTGATTCAGCAGTAGCAGAAGAAAAGCTGCACTGCTTTGAAATGGCTACAGCTTCCTGGGCTGCGGCTTCATCGGCCATGCAGCCAGTATGAACTCTGACAAGGTCCCGCTACTGAGCATTAATTTAAATGGGGTTTTTGAAAAAAGTGCTACAACTTGCTTAATGGCATAGACTGGCTGTGTGCCTAAAAATGAGGCTGTGAGCATGGCTCTCAGAGGCAGCAAACAGCTCTGCCAAGCTGGGCTGGGCAGGGCAAGCAAGCAGTGCCATAGTTCCTCACAACAGAAAGGTGCAACTTACTGGCTTGCTCCTCATGGCTGGCTCTGCCTTCTTTCTTATAGACCCCATGACCACTAGCCCAGGGATGGCCCCACCCACAACAGAGTAGGCCCTCCTCCATCAATTACTAATTAAGAAAATGCCCTATAGAATTGCCTGAAGCCTGATCTTATGGAGGCATTTTCTCATATGAAGTTCCCTCCTCTCAGATGACTTTTACTGGTGCCTATCCTCAAAATGTGTGTACAGAATACCTCATGACCCTTGCCAGGCAGCAACAGTACCTTGTCCTGGCTAGTGTTATGTCAAGTTGACCCAAGCTTAAGTCACCTGAGAGAAGGGAACCTTACAACTGCACCTTTATTCTAGGGTCTAGAATATCACATAAAATGCTACCAATCTAGTGTTTTGCTTTTGTGTCCACATTTCAAAAGCTTTAGCTATTTGAGTAACAGCACCTATTGGTAATACAGCATAGTAGCATAAATCTAGTGCTGCAATCCTAAAGAAGTATGAAATGAAACAAGTAGGTGGGGAGAAACTAAGCCAGAACACTGACTTACATACCCCATTGAAAACTTGAATTAGCAATGCCATCCAAAGAAGGTTAAGAGCAGATAAAGACTATTGTTTTTAAAAGAATACGGTTTGGTCTTTATGTAAACCTGGGAATTTAAATAAATTTTGTAAGTAAAATTCTCACTTCTGGCCATATAGGCATAACTTCTACTGATTTGTCCTCATGCCATAAATAACTAGAATGTCAGGAAAATGACAGAAATCAGTTTCATTTAGACAGTTGGTAATAAGGTCTGGAGTATGGACCAGGAAGAAAGGTAAATAATTTGGTGAGCTCTCTGTAACCCTGGGTCCAACCTACAGGCATGTTGCCACCCATCATCACATCAGTGAGAATGTGTCAACAAGGCCACAATGACTGAAGTTGAAAGTAGAGAGGATGCTGGGATACAAAGGCCAGAGTCCCTGAGTAGAAAAGCCTGCAGTGAAGAAAGAAGTTCAGAACTCTGTATCTAGGTCCGTTTAGCTGATATCATATGACAAACCCGACACATGTAGGATCATGTCATTTACTGCACAAAATCTACCACACTGAGCAAAAAGTATTGGAGAATTTTCAACAGGAGGAAGTCCTAGAATTTGCACAGAACTAGAAGACAATATTCTCCATATTCAAGAATATGGAGAGGAGCACACATAATACGTTGAATATCCAGGTGCTCAGGAGAAATGCCTGAAGAGGCATCCCTTGGCAGCAGAGTAGAAGTGACCCCAGGGCATGGCCTACCCATCCCCTAGCATTTAACAAGGAGTCTCAGAAGGATTATGCTGTCCTGAACAAAGTTCAGCATTCTTTAAAGAAAAACAAGGTCCAGTCACCTGACTGCAGAATGACACAGGCGTCAACACCCTCCCTAAAAATACTGCAGCCTCTGAAAAAGCGGGGAAGTGGAGTAAGGAGGAGAAACATCTGTGGAATGTTGCCAGACACTTGATTGCCCTGTGACACCCTGGGACTGCGTTAATAAAGTTAACCTTGAATCAAAGGCCAGAGCCAGAAATAGCTCCAGAGAAGAAATAGCTGAAGAGAAGCCAGAAACATGAAGAGGATGCCCAGGATGGAGCAGGGAGAGACCAATTTCGTGGTCTCTTCCATCTCAGCTGTGGGGAGAGAGAGGAGCTTGCTGGGACGGATGGTCAACTGGTTGCTCCTCTGTTGTTTCTTTCATATATCTGGTTTTTACCCCAATATCTGACTCCCGAGTCTGTATTGGTAATAGAAAAACTTAAAGACAAGACCTGTTGCCCAGTGTGGGCACAAGATTATGTGGTGGCTTCGGAAATTGCTACTTCTCCCTGCCACAGCAGCCATTCCTTGGCTGCTTCCCAGTCTTTATTGGTAATGTAACAGCTTAGATGAAAACAACAGTGGACTGAAAAGAAGCATTCAAGATAATGGAATCTGTGGACTTTTTAAAAAAAATATTTATTTATTTATTTATTTATTTATTTATTTATTTATTTATTTATTATGTATA
>NC_022032.1:8030272-8045052 GCF_000317375.1 Microtus ochrogaster
ATGCTCTTAACCTCTGAGCCATCTCTCCAGCCCCTGTGGACATTTTTTTTCAAATGAATTTATTTATTTTATATTCTCGCAGCAGTTCCCTCTCCTTCCTTTCCTCCCAGTCCCTCCACCCCACCCCACCCCACCCCACCCCTTTTCCCACTCCCCAGTTCAATCCTCCCATGTTTCTGCTTAGGAAATGGCAGGTTTCCCATGAGTATCAGTAAAACATGGATTATCAAGTTGCAGTAAGACTAAGTACCTCCCCATGTATTAAGGCTGGGCAGGGTGACCCAGTATGAGGAGGAGGGTCCCAAAGTTCCTTAAAAGAGTCAGAGACAGCCCTTCTATCCACTGTTAGAAGTCCCACAAGAAGACCAAGCTACATAACTGTAACACATATGTAGAGGGAGGGCCAAGGACAGTCCCATGCAGGCTCCCTAGTTGTCATTTCAGATTTTGTGAGCCCCTGAGACCTCAGGTTAGTTGATTCTGTGAGTTTTCTTGTGATGTCCTTGACCACTCTGGCTCCTATGATCCTTTCACCCCCTCTTCTGCAGAATTCCCAGAATTCTGCCTAATGTTTGACTGTGGGTCTCTGCATCTGTTTCCATCAGTTGCAAAATAAAGCCTTTCTGATGACAGATGGTCTAGGCACCAATCTGGTCACAGGGGAGGGCCAGTTCAGACTATGTAGGCGTTAAGACAGGGCCAAACATACTGTAGCAGGTTTAAGTGGAAATAATGAACATGGGGTCAGGGGTCACCAATGGACAAAATGAAGAATGGAACATGTACAGCTAAAAGTCATGAAAAGAGGGAAAGTCCATGGATAGAACGCCCATCATGTCAGCAACTGATCGGATGCTGCCGAAGATCACTGACAGCTGGAAGGCTGAACCACAGAAACCAAGCAAACGCCATAAGGAACAGAACAACCGAGAGTGTAATCCAAAGAAGCAGTGACCTGTGGGACAAAAATAACAGTCTAACTATCGCACACCGCGGAAACAAAAAGAGATGGCCAGAGAAAAACTACCTGGAGAAATAATAACCAAATAATTGATTATAGAAAACTATCTACCAATAAATCTGGGAAGATTGATAGGTACCCAAGAGGTGTAGGAGCCTCAAAATGCTTCACAGCCAAATTGCCACAAGCAAAAGACAAGACAGAATCTTAAAAACAGCCAGAAGTTAGTAGACATAGAACAATAAGACAAAAGGGACCAATACAGGAAATTGTGGCTATCAGCAATAATAGAAGCCAAAACTACCAACAGCAACAAAAAACCACCACCAATTGGTTTACTAATACCAAATGGTCAGCCCTGAAAACATGCAGACAAGCAATGTGCACAGGCTAAGCAGGCTACACTTACATATTAAGGGATATGTGTGTACATATTTACACATACATGTAACAGCAACTAAAGAACAAAAAGAGGCCGTGAATTTGAAAATGAACAAGGGAGGGTATATGGGAAGGTTTGAAGGGAGGAAGGGAAGGGAGAAATAATGCATCTTAAAAAATAAAAGAAATAAAAAGAAAAAAGAAAGCAGAACACCGTTTAAATGCTGAAAAAGGCTATACTTAACAACCTCCCTCTGCCCTCTAGGAATGCAAGTGATAGGCACCAGGTGTGTGAAAGTCTTCAGGTCTGTGGCCAGGTGTGGACTTTGGAAAGGAGAGATGCTGAAACGAAACAAATCCAAGCACATTTGGCTGAAGAGCAGTGACAGCCAAGGTTGGTCCCATGAGGCCCTCACCAGAGCGCTTGGTTTCCAAGACGGCAGCCATTGTGGAGGCGAGAGTCTACCCCAGGAGTTCCCATATTTGAATTTTAACAAAGCTTAGGGTGTTATTAGATACTTCCCTAGGATTCTTTAGTACAAAATAGCTAACAACCCAATGACTGTCCTTTTTAAAAAAGATTAATAAATTAAATTTGTAAACACTTAGAAAATTATTTTTAAATTAATGGATTTTGATGTGGTTTTGTGCAATTGGCCTTCGTCTCACTCTGGGCACGTGGTTTTCCTATTGCTGCTGGCATTTGATAAGGTATTTTCTTCAGAGTGTATCCAGCTGGTTTGTGAAACTTGGATAGCACTCGAGTCTCTAGATTATCAGTGGAAGTTCTGTGTGCAAGGGCCCTGACCTTCGATTCCAGAAGGCTAGTAATGCCCTGTTTACAAGCCTGAACTGATGCAGCATGAGAAACTGTCCCATAAAGATTCCCTTATGTCCCTCATATTTGCTAAATCTAGGGGAAGGGGGTGGCCTCAGCATGAAGACTTCCTCTTTGCTTTCCCAGAGACCTGTGAAGGCTTTATCTGATCATTGTAGGACCCCTTATAGTCCTTGCTTTTTCTCATCGTTGTAACAAAGCTCCCCACAGATACTACTTAGGGTGATATCTTTTGACTCCCACTCGCTGGGGTGTTTCAGTCCATTGTAATGAAAGACACTATAGAGTATTGGGAGTATGCAGGGAAGGGGCTTCATAGTCCACCAGGAACCAGAGCACACAGGCTGGAACCAGAGTTAATATGACTCTTGAAAACCTACCCCAGTGGCTGGATGCTGCCATGTAGGCCTACCCTCTTAACTACTCTCCCACCTTTGAAACAGCATCACGAGGTGGAGGGGCCAAGTGTTTTAAATGTAGGCTTGTTGTAGAATCCAGATTCAAACCAGTTTATGTTCCTGAGAGACGGTGGCAATTCTTCGCACATCATGCTGTTGGGATAGAAGGTTAAGCATGAACAGATCACCCTGAGAAAGGAAAGAATGGTCCTCCCTACCTGGCTGTGTTCAGTCTCTGGGCCCGGTTATCATACATGCTTCCCAGGGCCTGCTTTTACCCAGGGACCACAGCAAAAGTCACACTAATGATGGCTTTGTGTTTGCCTTACTCTGTACCATCTGAAACTCCCCACAGAGGCCACTGAGGACCCCACTTGTTCTTGGCAGTCACTGCTGATGGAAAATTGCTTTCTTTGTCCCTTGGCTAGGATTTCCCTCCAACCTCCCCCCCCCATTTTTGCTGTATTTTTGCTATGTTTTAAATTTAATGATGCCATTTATTACTCTGTCATCATCTGGATTGTGGGACTTCGGTTGTTTACTTGCTTGTTGTTTAAAAGTCAACAAGTTCACAGATTTTTTTTTTCTTTTCTCTTTGTGCTGGGTAAATGGAAAGAAGATAGACTTCATTTTACAGGCCTATTTCCTAGGTTAATATCCTTCATGGATCTAGATAACATGTAACAGTTGAGACAAAGATAGGAAGTAGGCATGCTCCCTATCTTAAGACTGCATTTTCTGAAAGAGAGCTGGCCTCTTTCTGATTGCTATAAGATACCCTTCCTTGCTACAACCAAACACAAGCTGACTGAACTCTTGACAAAAACTTAGTAAGGGATAGAGGAAGAGGTTAGAGTTACGCGAAACAGTCTGGAAACAATTGCCTGGCCACCAGTAATCTGAATGGACAGAGAATATACCACACGAGCGTGCCATTTAGACTCAAATCGAATTATAAGTCAATATTAAGAAATACATAAATTTGGGGGGTAAAACTCAGAGCTCGGATTCCAGGCTAAGTTGTAACACAAATGCCACAATTTGTTATGGAGTTGGTCACGGAAAAGGCAAGTATGGGTATCGGGGTACATTAATAAAGAGCCAATGGAGGGACTCTGGCCAGCTGGAGTGTGATGGGAACGGCTCTGACAGGCCTTGCCTTTCTCTCCCATTTCCTCTGCCTTGCTAAGAACTGTTAGATTACATTCCCAAAGTCTATTCTCTTATTTGGCCAATCTCTCCTCCCAAGGCTGACTACCAAGGTCTAGCTATCAAAGTACTGAAGCCCAGCAATCAAAAGTCCCTTTTACTCACCAAATAAATACACCAATTAAAATTAAACACACCTAATTAAACCCTTAAACACATGGTTTCCTCTTTTATAAGCTACCATTTTCCCATGCATCACATCTGTCTCCTCTCTGTCCAGTCCTTTGTCGTTCCCCCTACATACACCCTTGGACAAATACCCCGACCTCCTCTCTCCTGTTCCCTTCCTCTTCTCCCTCATCTACTATCTCCTGTCTTTTCCAGGAGGCCATGTGTGTCAGTGTGTCCTTGCAAACTTGCTACCACTTGTACTGATACTAGCTAGTGGGTTGTAGTGGTGATAATATTAAAAACAGGTCCTAAGGTTGTATCTTTTTTTCCCCCAGTCCTGACTGTGCTTGTTAAAGTGTTATGACACACCAGGAAGTTGGTTCCAATTTTATCCCCATTTTTCAGATGAAGAAAACTGAGTGGCATAGTTAAATGATTTATTCAAGGTCACAAAGAAGATTCACAAGGGAACAAAGAACTAAAGGTGACTGGACTGCCTAATCCAGTGGTTCTCAACCTGTGGGTCATGACCCCTTCGGGAACTGCATATCAGATATCCTGCTTATCAGATATTTATATTACAACTCGTGACAGTAGCAAAATTATAGTTATGAAGTAGTAAAGAAATGATTTTATGTTGTGGGGGGTGTCACCACAACATTAGGAAGGCTGAGAACCGCTGGTTTAATCTCTGCTTTCCCAAGGTTTAGTCCATGTGTAGCTACAGAGAAGCCGGCTGCACAGTTGAAACAACATCCAGAGCTCTGTCTTCACACCCCGACCATGTGACTGCTCTCTAGGACCAAACGGAGTCATCAGGATGGGAGAAACCAGGACCTAGAGCAAGTTTCCAAGGAGACCCTGAAAAGTCCTAAGGAACTGGATGAGGGTCACTAGGACCAAGGAGAAGTGTAAAAAATTTCCTCCCGCAAGACACTGTTTCTGTGGTGACTGCACACTTGCAAGGCTCAAGTTAGAATATATAGCATGAAACGAAGTTTGAAAGTGGAGCAGAATCTCCTGTTGATCCTGAAACCTTGACATGTGCTTGCTGGAAGAAGCTGTCTGCTGTGTTTGTTGAGGGAAGCAAGCAGAGACTGTCTAGTTCATGGACATGCCAGATACTGAGGCTGTTTGCAGTTATTCTACTGTCTAACAGGAGGGACCAGAGTCTAGAAGGACCCCCAGCTGCCAGCAACACACACACACAAATCAGAAGCACTCACAGATCTATTGCATAGAGGCCTTTGCTTCTCTCACTGTCCACTGACTGCATGCATCAGGCCCCTGTCCCTGTAGCATCTCATTAGGCATGGGGGAGAAAGGCCATAATGCTTGCCCCAAAGCCATACCACCCTGTCTGTTTTTCGGGAACCTTAGAGAGCTCCTTAAAGAAGTAGACGAGAACAATGTTGTCTGAAAAGGGATGACTAAATGTGTTCTGAAAGCTAAAGAAATTTTCACTGAAGTGCGACGAATAGAAAGTTTTTTAAAATTCTTTCGCTGATTACAAAGGAAATCAGATTCCCAAACAAAGCTCTCACAGCCCTAACAAATATTTTCTTCTTGCAGTTTTCTTACTCTAGTTCTGCTAGAGAGCAGTGTTTGACCAAAACTTCTTGATTTCTTCCTTCCTTTGTTCGTTTAGATGTATTTACGTGCGTGAGTATTTTTCCTGCATGCATGTATTTCTACCACATGTGTGCAGTACCTTTAAAGGTCAGAAAAGGGTGTCATATCCCCAGGAACTGGAATTACAGATGGTTGTGAGCTACCATGTAGGCACTGGGAACTGAACTCATGTCCTCTGCAAGAGCAACAAGTGCTCTTAAAGCACTGAGCCATGTCTTCAAACACTAAATTTTCTTTTGCTGTTAGTCAGATTTTTCTTTCAAGAACCTAAGTGTTGACTCTGATCCATAAGGATTAGACAGTTGGCAGTAGCTGCTTCTGAAACAGACCTCTCAAAGCCTGATACAGCTTCCATAAGTCCCACCATTAGGAGGGCATTGGGTTCTGATAGAGTTTACAGGAAATTCCCACTGCTTTGTGAATGGTCAAGGGGAGAAACACACTAAATATTTCCCAAACAGAATGCCAATTGCTGGACGGACTGGGACACACTGGGTTTTTTTTTGTTGTTGTTGTTTTGTTTTGTTTTGTTTTTGTTTTTGTTTTGTTGTTGTTGTTCCTAACTTGTCTGTGTTTAAGGAGCTAGGAGATAAGAAAACAGGATTGGGAAGTGACCTAATATAAATAAATCATTCATTCTCTTAGTCAACATGTACAGAACATCTACATGAAAGTACTCCTCTAAACCTTAGACATATATAACAACCAAAAGGGACAATAATTCTGGCTACCAGATAGCTTGTAACAATGGATAACAAGATATACCTTTCATACCTGGCTATTTCTTCTTTTGTCCGTTCCAATCCTGTAAGGTTAAAATCCTTACTAGGGAGAGCCAACTATATCAGCAGAGCAATAGACAGCCTTGACCCCACTCACATTAGTGTCAGTCTGTTAACTGTGTAAAATGTGTTTCACCAAAGTAGAAGCCCAGATTGAAGCCTCCTTCACACACTCAGTGAAGACTGGCTAGAATGGCTTACGGCTGGAGCCTGGGGGGAGGTGCCCTGAGCAGAGCCCCACACAACAGATCTAGATGCGATTTCTAACTCTTCTCGTCAAATAATGCATTTTCTCCTTCTCCTAGTATCCTCCTGGAGCATGGCTGAGATGGTGGAACGTCCCCCAAAGGCTTGAGATAAAGCTAACAAAGCAAACATAAAACTGAAATGCCTACAGCAATTCCAAGCATGTGGTAAATTTTCAATAAATAGCTATCAATAATAACCAATTCTTACTGGCTTCCTTCTCCATTACCTTTGCTTTGCCACCTGGGTTGACTGTCCACCTGAGGCAGGACATTCCCCTCCCTGAGTGTCACCTTTCCCCCTGAAGATGGTAGGCCCAGGAACAGCTTCAAGGCAGACCCAGCCACTGACTCCCAGCGCTCTCGCACACAATTCCTCAGTCTCTGGCCTGCAATTTTGCGGGGTGATTTCTGAAGCCCAGTCCTTTTGAACACACAGAAGTCGAGAAAAACAAAATTAACATTCCCAAAGTATGCATAACTCACGCATGAGGCACAACAATGCATAAATTTCACTGACAATACAATATACATGAAGTGCATCGGAACTGGAGAAGTTAGGGCTGTGGCTGAGGTCATAAATTTGAATTTCCCGACTTGCTGTATTTTTGCTGTAGCCCAGGATACGGCATTAACATCGCATTCAAACTAGAATCTGCAGCCTAATTCAGAGGCTGCTGTGCCTGAAGACCGAGGTGGCTTTTCTCTTCAGGGGCCTCTTTTCAAATATTCACGAGGATTTAAAGAGAAGAACCCTCAGAAGAAATATTGGTCCCGTGGGAAATGCAGCTAAATCTACCCAGCATGAAAGGATTTAGCTACATTTCTTTTCTAGCAAGCTCTGGAAGCAAGAAACATGCCTCTTTCAAGGGCTCCTTCTCTGAGGGAAAGTGGCTAACACACAGCTTCACCACATCTTCCAGGTGGGTCCTGAGGGGCCTTGCGCCATTGTAGCCCCATCTCTTCACCAGAGAAGGGCATGATGAAATATATAAAGACCAAGTAAGTCATCCCTCCAAGTTGATAATGGGTGGGTTTACAGTAGATGTTAGCTCGGTTCTTCTGCAGGATGCAGGAGTCTGTGTGATAACTGAGTCCTGGATCCTTCTGCTTCACAAACTCTGGCAAAGACTGACACCATGGGGGTGGGGTAGGGTGGCTGGTAGGGTGCAGAGCAGGAAGCAAGTGTTCATTGCACTTCTGGCTGTCCTTCCACCTGGCCTGCGTGCCCTGTTTCAGAGGCAAAGCCCAGCGATAACGGCACTATCGTCACAGAGGGTGGGGACCACAGGACCTCATGACCCTGTTCCCTGCATGAGCAAATAGTCTTTGATCCTCGTGTCTGGCCTTGACAGTTTTGATGCACAGATCCCATTACCAGAGTAGGCCTTCCTCTAAAAGGCTCCCGATTCTTTATCTTGAGCACTCTTCTTTCCTTCGAAAGCCCAGACTTGCCCACGAGGAGATTGTTTATCTACAGGAAAAGGGGCCTTACCAGAGACTACAGCAACTAAGGCAGTCGGCAAGATTTGTGTTTGACTTTTTTCTTCCCTTACAGTTTTTTATTTTTGTATGGGTTGTTATAGTTTAAACAATATTTTTTAAACGTTGCCTGGGTCCCTGACTCTTGATGGAGGCTGAACAATGAATACCAATCTGATATCAGTGATGTGCGACTGTTCCCATCCATCCTTTTTTTCTTGCCCTCTCTGTGCAGGGCATGGGCAGAGAGCTCAGTTAGCTCAGTGTCCCAACTCGCCTTAGAACACTTCCAGGCCAACCCTAACGTATTTTTTTCCCCTACAATTTTGGCTGCCAGAGGACAAAAGACAATTGAGACGTACTCTCAACTTGCCACACTAACCTCAACCTCATCATCCTCCTGCCTCCAGTTCCCAGGTCCTGGGATTACAGGTGTGCTCTTACACCCTTTCCCAAACGTCAGCCCCTCACCTTATTCAGCAGTCAAACTCGGTTTTGCCAGCCTCGTCTGTGTTTCTCCCACCTGTTCTTCCTTTCCTATGTCGACTGTCACGGCAGGAGACAAGCCATGACAGAGCCACACGTGGCCTTCTCCAAAACTTTTCTGTATACTGCTTTTTACTTTCTTGTTGTTTTGCTATGGTACAAATCTTACACCGTATCTAAACGAAGCTCTTGATGTTTGCTCCAGACCAGATCTGATACCTCTTCGCAGCCCGTGGGAGCTCCTCATTGGCTTTCCTCCTTCCCTGGAGGGAGAATACTCACAGCAAGAGGTAGAAGATTGAGGAGGTGGCACAGCAGTTATCTGCACCCAGTGGGCACTTCTTGCGTGAAGAAAGAGGAAATTCTTTGAAAATGTCAAAGGAGATGAAAGCCTAACACAGTTCCTTCAGAATAAAAGCACAGATACCCTTGCTCTTCGGGCCTCCTCCATCCTGCTTTGTCCTCGTGCCCCCTACTTCCTCCACTGAAGCCTTCCTTTATTTCATCTTGCAGCCCTTCTCTGCACCATTTATTTTAAATTAGTCTGCCACCTGACTTCTGCCAGCTGTCACAAGTCTTTTTCTGTCCTGCCAGCCAGCTCTCAAATAAAGACACAGAGCCTTATGGTTAATTATAAAAGCTCACCCTATAACTTAGATTTGTTTTCAAGTGGCTCTTGCAACTTGAATGAACCCATTTCTATTAACCTACATTTTGACACATACTGCGCACGCTGCTTCCTCCTTGTCTCCTGGCATCCCTTGCATGCCAAGATTCCTCCTTCCCTTCCTTTCTCTAGCTTATACTTCTGTCTTGCCTCTGTCTTGTCTAGCTATTGACTGTTCAGCTTTTTACCATACCAACCACAGCAATACACCTCACACAGTGTACAGATATCCGACAACAGACAGCTCTTGTGTTGTCTCTTGGCACAACATCCATCTCGTTTGAAAGGTGTGTCTTACCCTTTCCACTCATTCTGTCATTTTTGTCTCAAAAAACCTTTTTTCAGCATTCGACCTGCTCCTCGTGGCCTCCGTTTCAGTTTTCTTTCTCGTGTCATCCTTGCCCACGTGCCTTGGTGCCTCTTTAACGTTTCTTTTCAATCTTTTATTCACGTTTTTATCTACTGAAGGTTAGTGTTTCTTGAGCATTCTTTCATTACCCAAAAATCTTCTCTGACCCAATATTATACGTGCTTCCATTTTAGGGTTTGGAGATCTTTGTCTCCCCAGAGATTTACACAGACAAGCACAATTTGGCTTCCTGAAGCCAGGAAGGCATCCACTAGAAGGAAATGGATCCCTAGAAATTAACACACACCATAAATACTGCCCAGCTATTTCATTAGAACTAGAAGCTTTCCACCCGTGTTTGTGCCCCCCCTTCACAGTCCCCCTCATGTTTCAAATGCTCAAATCAATTAACTTACTGAAAAATGATCTTTGACCCCTGAGCCTATTGTCATTTTCCTTAGATTAAATTAAATGATATACCCTGTCTGCTGTTTCATGAAACCAAAGCTCTGAACACATGTGGTTTTACTATATATATAAGGGACATGCTGGCAAACCAGGAGGTAGGTCCCAGCATCTCTTTTTAAAAAGTGTTCACCAAATGTCATCTTTTTCCAAATCTCATCTTTCTCTAGTTTTTCTGGTTTGCTAATGTCTACCTGAAAATTGGGAGTGAAGCTGGTCCCAGTTCCCCAGGTAAATTTAGCAGTGCTCACTGGGGTGGGACTCCATCCTCTCTTGTAATAAACACATTCTGTCCCAACTCATCCTGTGTTTTCCCACTTATGATTCATGCCGAGTTGCCAACTAGAGTCCCAATGTCTTTCTCACAATTATCGCTATTAAAAACACATTTCTCACATCTTGAACTTGCACAGTACAGTTCTTTAAAAGGAATCACAGTTCCCCTTGGTAGGTTTGCTCTAGTCTTCCAACAAGAGGACGTGCCTTCTGTTTTGATCCCGATTCATTAATCTCGTGGTACAGGCTATCAACTCACAAACTAAACTATAGTTAAAACCAATTTCTCGACAACAGATGCTCAGTGAAGAAACTTTCCAAACAGCCTGAAGCAACACAGACAGAAAACAGGCTGCAGTCGCTGGTTTTTATCACTCCAGAAATTCTCTTACAATGCAGAAGAATATAGGTGACATGAAGCAAAGGGGAGCAGACTATTTGGCGGCCAGAGTATGGGGGTGGAGTGGAATAAATTTAAAACAAGTCTTATGAAACATGCACACCAAAATGTCCCAGTGAAGCCTATTAGTTTTATCATGATCATTTAAAATCAATTTAGTTATTTCAAAAACAAAAAAATTATCTCAAAAACATAGGTAAATATTCCACTTTGTTCATAGTGAGACCCTTATGGTAAGTGGATTGATAATTTGAGGCCATTCTGAGCCATATAATAAGACCCTCTCTCAAAAAAAAGCAAGGTCAAGAGATATAGTTATGGAGTAGAGCTCCTGCTTAGCAAAGCATTCAGGAGACCTGGGACGGATCCTCAGCTTTGCAAAAGGAGACAAAATGGAGCAATTTACTGAGAAATCCACCACAAACTTATCAAATAATAGGTTTCAGACATTATCTTTCCACTAGTTTTGAAAATATCCCTCAAAATATTTGTTTTTCTGTCTGTCTGCTTGTGCATTGCTAATGTTCTCTGTGAGGACCCAGAAATGAAGGCATTTGTTGAGAAAAAAGCATCTCATCCTCCTGGAATTCTCGGGGGAGAGCAGGTAAAGATTGTATTAAACCTTACGG
Source organism: Microtus ochrogaster (assembly GCF_000317375.1). Lineage (NCBI taxonomy): Eukaryota > Metazoa > Chordata > Mammalia > Rodentia > Cricetidae > Microtus > Microtus ochrogaster. The sequence goes on from NC_022032.1 coordinate 8,041,584, forward strand.
TATCTCTTTGTAGCATCCTCCGATTCTATACATAAATTAAAAATTTAGTTAAAACTTAAAAGTTAAAATTAAATTATTTCAATATAGCCTGTCTGTTCAGTCCTTCTGGTGTTGGATGATGTAATATATCTAGACCTAAACCACAACTCAGAGGCCAGACGCCTTCAAAATAGTTCATCCATTTTGAGCTTTGGTTTCTTCCTTGCTCTGTGTACTGTATTATTTCAGGTCTCAGAACGTTATCGTGTTTATCTGGTGTGGGCAGTACAGTCTCTTCTCTGACAGCATTCTGAACACCCGTGGCTTCCTCTCCCTTCTCTGTTGTATGTGCGTGATTACCTCCACACTACACCCCCGAGTCATTTCCTTGACTGTTCGCACCATGCCATCTCTCACCTTTTCTCGAGACCACAAACTCTTCATTTTGCCTTTGACCTCATACTTAAAGAATCTAACTTCACCTTGTGCTTTTTCCAATATCAAGTACACTGTAGGGACTAATTCAGGTGATGTGAATTACTATGTCAAGGAAAATTTTACCAAAAAAATAAAAAAAAAGGTTGCTTCTATTTTACTACCATTTTACTCTGTCTTGTGTAAGTTTGGTAGATAATTTTCCCCAATATTTTTTATTTAAGTTGAGCATCCATTATCCTAAACACCAGAGATGCTTGGAGATTGGAATTTTCTTTTGGGATTTTAGGATATTTGCATGTAAAAAAGTGAAATGTCCCCAGATGTTGTAGGCTGTTGCAATGCCCCTGGTCACCCTCCAGAACAAGGTGGTAAGACTCTGTTACTAAAGACACTGTGTACTTGGATCATATAACACATGGAAATCAAGCTGGCACTGACTTGGAGGCTCTGACTTGGCTGTCTAGCTTCCTGGGAGTACTACACACACTACCTGAGGAGAAAAGCAGCTAGCTGTGGACCATGCGAGCTATAATGCTGTCTGGCCTGGCAACACATGTCACCTGCTACAATGGTGGCATAAATATTATGGGAGGAATCAACTGCTTTTTGATTGGATATAAGGCCTGCTCCACAAGATAAAACCCATACTTGCTACCATTATCAAGCCAAGAGCCTATGGCTAGACAAATAATATGGACAGAACATTATGTTGCTATTCTGTTAAATGAAGACAGTATTAAACCAATTCCCAATGACTTATTGTTATGCCTGTAAATTAATACAGTTCTCCTTACTTGCCAGAAAGGCTTCTACTTGGAGTAGATGGCACTAACACAAAGACCCCGTATCTAGACAATGTGCAGAGACTAGCAGGTTGAATAATGGTCAGCCCAAAGAGAGCATATCTACCATCCACCTACCTCCAAAGGCTCTGAGATCATTGTAGTAGAGGCTGAAGGAATGTAGGACCCAGAGACGGTGGATAACTACAAGGAAATGCTATCTTCAGATATAGCAGGACCTCTGCACAGAAGAACTCACAGTGGCTGTGACAGTGTACCCAAGATCTGTGTGAAGGACGTGTAAGCAAGGCTAATGGTCGGAGTTGAGGTGACAGTGACTGCTGAAGGTGGAGATGAAGATGGGAGACAAAGGCCAGAGTCCCTGAGTAGAACAGTCCGCACCGAAAAAGAAGTTCAGAACTCTGTGTCCAGGTCCACTTAGCTAATATCGTATGACAAACTCAACACATGTAAGATTATCCCATCTACTGCCCATTCATTTTAAAAAATGAAATTTCTTGTAATGGAATCCAAACTCAAACACAGAATTCATTTACGTTTCATATGCACCTATGCACATTAGGCTGAAATTAAGTATAGATAATATTTTTTTACCTTTTAACTATTTGCCTTTTAACCATTACTGAAGCCAGGTGCAGAATTTGTCTTTTGTGGCAGCATGTCAGATTGTGTGAAGGCTTTCACTCCTTGGGTTAAAAAATGTTCAATCTATGTTAAAAATCGCTTTGATTTATGATAGGGAAAGAGGAAATTTTCCCTTTTGTGTCTGTGAGCCAAGATTTAAGAACCTCTGTACAATATACAATATATTCCTTGAAGCTTTGTGTGTGAGCTGTGCTCTGGTTTGGTCTACTCCCTGTGAATTAAACCCTTCCACACCCATTCACTGCCTGCAGCATTCTTCCTCAAAAAATACTACCCTGTGCCATCCAAGGTGGACTCTTTCAAATGACTTCTCACTTAACCTACTAGAAATTGACCCATCACTATACTCCTAAGCCCCAAGTAGACTTAGTAGTCGGGGACACTGTTCTCAGCCAGCCCTCTCCAGTGATAGTCCTAATAGGAATTGCTAGGAAGGTTCAGTTCTACCATTTTGTAGCTGAGATGCTGTGCTTGTGAGGAATGACCCAGCAGAGTTCCTTAAAGGTTTTATCTGAAGTCCTTCTGTCCCTAGATCCCAGAAGCGTGCAGACTGTCTCACACTGAGAAAATACACTCAAGCAGCCATGTCTCCATTATACTTGCCAGAGCCTCCAGTTTTCTCCACCACATCCTGCATCAACACGGTTAGAGGGTAATGACACATCCTAGATAAGCACTTCATGCAGCTCCCAGCCTCTTTTTGAGAAGCAAATAAAGAAATTCCAAACAGCCAACCAAGCTGTCCAGGTCTTAATCCAGATGTAAAGCCTCCAGGCCCTCCTGGGCCCCTCCACCCCCTTCTGCATACTTACATTTGGGATTTGTTAGTTTCACCTGTACTTTTTAGGCAGGTCCTCTCTGAGGGGAGAAAGAAATGGCCAAGGTTGCCAGCAGTGTTTTCATTCACTCTTGATTAGCACGCCTGATAAGGACATGGGCGAATGAGGTCATTGGAACCAAGTAGAAAGAAATGAGGCGTCATGGTGAATAGTGAATTTTGCTTTGGAATGCTTGGGTTCCCATATGTGCCCTGCCATGGCAGGGGTAGATGTGATTGCTAACTCTTTCCTTCTCTTTTGCTCTATGGACACATTTTCCTTGCTCTTTTCTATGTCAGACAACCTAAACTATGCATAGTTGCTTATAAAGTTTCTGTATGCCACACAAGTCTCCAAAATCCTGGAAAGTGGTTTTTTTTGTTTGTTTGTTTGTTTGTTTGTTTGTTTTTTAAAAAAAACCTTAATAGAAGATCTAGGAAATGCCCAATGACCTCCTATCCTTTTTGAATTTAGAGATTAATGGAGGGGGGGGTGAAAAATGAAATTTACTAAATCAGATCCCTTCTGATTAAACTGTGTGATTGTTGTCTAGTTTTTATGTACTAGAGGGGATTTGACTTGTACACAACATAAGTAGACTTCAGAGGCTTAGGAAAGCCAGGGGTATCTACCTCTGTTTCTTCTCTCTCTCTCTCTCTCTCTGTCTCTCTCTGTCTCTCTCTGTCTGTCTGTCTGTCTGTCTCTCCTTCTATCTATCTATCTATCTATCTATCTATCTATCTATCTATCTATCTATCTATCTATCTATCTATCTATCTATCTATC
>NC_022032.1:8045231-8086788 GCF_000317375.1 Microtus ochrogaster
TGAGTGTTGTGTGCAGTCTGCCCCCGTGAAGCCTCTGCTAACAGAGAATCCAAGGTTACAGCAGTCCCCATAGAAGTCACTCTAAAATGCTTTCGGGAGAAGTTAGAAATTGATTTAGGCAGTTAGTGTGAGCATGCAGGCTAGGACACGGCTAGAAGTTGTATTACTTCCTACGGCACCTGGGACTTAGTTACTGTAAGTGCATAAATCAGCCTCTGAGAAATATTATTCACTTTCGCAAGCTTAGTTTTAGCTGAATTACAAGCGGCCCTGTGGAATTGGTTTATTCCCTTCTCGCCTGAATTCCTGTGCAAGGATTAAAAAGCCACAATGTCTGTTTTTATTGGCATGCTTCCTCTTACCCCACCCCACTTTAATAACTTCATCTCCTTAAGTCCATATTCTCTGCACAGTATTTTACAGAAATTGAACAAACATTTAATGTCCAAAGTTAGCTAAGCCCTTACTACGTCTGCAACTGGTGCATGTAAGATTGGTGTGATGGTCCTTTGGATACCAATAATATTCGGGGGACATAAAATGGAGGTCTCTGCTTTCACCAGTTCTCCCGGGGCTTCATGACATCATCGGACATTTGCGACACGGTCATTTCAGCAAACAGGCTTTATGCTTAGATGCTAAAAAAACATATTTCTTAATGGCGACCGAGGACAAAAGTATCAAAAAGCTCCAAAACTGTGCAGAGAAATCACCCAAAGAGAAAGTTGTCCTAAGGTATTTCTAAAGAGAAAGAGAGAGAAGTGGGTGGGGGAAAGTGTGAGGGGTAGGCACCTTTGAGTTGGAGATATATAATTTAATACTATTTATCTAATAATAACTAGTTCTAAGGTAGCCGTTGTTGTTTTTTTTTTCTGTTTTTGTCCATTTTTAATGATGTGATTCAACAATTGTTTCTGGTGTTCCGATAACTCTGACTGTAAGTGTCATGAGAGAGATTCATAGGAAGATATCAATGTCCAAATAATTTGTATCTTTTTTATTCAGATCTTCCTTGTAATCGTTAGTCCAACGTCATTAGCTCTGCAATTAGGAACAGTGATGTTTTCAATATGAACATGATTACTGGAACACTCTGGGGCCCCATTCATAAGCATCACTTCAGACCAAACAAACTTAGAGGTCTCTAAAAAACAGTCACAAAGTTTACAAAAATTGCCATACATCTAGAGCAATTGTGGAAATTTTATAAAGTATAGGTTTCTAAGTTTAGTTTTTTGATATAGAGGCAAAATAAGGTATGTAGCAAACCATGAATGGGTGTCTGGGCTGCAGCCACTGTTTCATGACCTAGATCAAAATAAGATAAATGCCCCGCCAGCCATCCCACCGGCTTATCCCAAATACCAATTATAATTTGTGCCGCATCTGAATTGTATGAAGATATTTGTTCCTCTCATCACATCTGTGCCGCTGTTTTGGATTGTGCTGCTAGGGTACCCTGGAGCCAGCCACAGACAGAACACTGTAATATCTGACCATGATTATATGCCTTAGATCATATATATATATATATATATATATATATAAATAAATTTTTATATGTAAGTACTTTACAAAAGAGCCTACAATTTACCAGTATCACCCACAAGCCCAGAATAGAAAGAGCAAACACAGACCTGCTGGTGTAGCTGTGAAAACAGACCACCATTCGCACTATTGTGCACAGCCAGAACTACTTCCCTCAAACTTTAAATCCACTTCACCGAGAGGACGCAGCACTCTCTTCAGTATTTAAGTGTCCAGAAGCACATAAACCAGCAGTCAAAGCTCAAACAGGAGGCCCCCATCTCCCCTTGCTGTGTTTTAATTCCCCTGTTCCTGTTACCACAGCGGGAATCAGGCTTCTTGTGGAAAAATCGGTGGATGAGAGAGAGAAATACATATCCTATTCTGCTGGTGCTATGAAAATGTGGTATTCCATTGGTTTTTCTCCCCTGAATTTAAAATAAATCAGAAAGGAAAACAAGATATATGAAGCCACTTCTTCCAGCAGAAAACCTTTGGGGCATGGTGAAGTTCACACTGAAAAATTGTGTGATACACGATTCCTATTTGGGAATATCCTTATGCACATTGGAGCAACAAGTTTAGGGTTTGTTTAGGGTGGTTCAGGTTTTGTTGATCTGCTATTGTTTCATTTTGGAGAGAGCAGAGTCGTTTGGCTAACACTATAAAACTCTGGGAAATACATGAAGTCTGAGAACTATTATTACTGGGGAGGGAAGATACCCATGATGTCATCCAGCAGCCCCAGGGGAGTCAGTGGAAGATGCTTTCCCAGTACAGATTTTTCTAGTTCTTTATCCTATTGACTTTCAGATGTCCTCAGGGATGGGGCTCCCACCACTTCCTTTACTGTATATTTCTCTAGTCATAATTCCTGCTGTCAAGATGTTTCATGGTGTTTAGCACAAATGTTCCTTTTCTGGAAATGGAGACTATTTTCTCTTACTCGAAGTTGTGCCTCACCTGTCAGAACAAGCGCTCCACCCTTTGGAGATTTTTCTGTTCTGTTTCTCCCTCTAGGAGCCATCATAGCAGTGGATGGTCAGGAGATATTAAAGGGAACAGCAGCAATTAGGCCAGTGGAGTTTAGCCTGATTTGGATGTGTATGTAGCCTAACAACAAAATTATCCCCAAAGTTGTACTCATAGTGTTACCTTGACAGTTCTCCTACTGTGATCAGATTGAATGAGGATTTTACCCTCGGATCTTTATTAACAATGACTGAGAATAGTGGCACACACCTGTAACCCCAACCTAGTTCAAAGGAAGTGCAGACAGGAGTATCAGGAACATCATGGGTTGAGGTCTGGACTATACTGCAAAATGCTGTTTCATTTAACAGGGCGGAGGGAGAGAGAGGGTGAGAGAGAGGGAGGGAGAGAGGAAATGCATTATCCTCAACAAATCTATGCATTTCTATAAAATTATTTTTAAAACTCTTCCTTTATATTCACTGAAGTTCCGTTTAAGTTTTTGGCATAGGAACGCTTATTGTACACTTAAAATTCAAATATGACTATGCATGTCAGGATCGCAATTATAACTCATAAATATAGCTAATCCATCATCTTTATTTCATAGTTAACGAATATAGAAAAGTTAGAAGTTATGGGACAGTTCTGGGAAGAGGAGAGAATTGAAAGCGTCAGGAATGTAGCTGCCCAGTCAGACAATTATATTGGCAGAATCCACCTGACGGAACAATTTTAGACTGTGCAGTTTATTAAAGGTGTGCAATTTCTAGGTGAAGACTTGGATGGTCCATTTTGTTAATTTACATCAATTTCAGCTCCTAGCTCTACAGGTATGAGCCATCCATTCCCTTAGCCCATGATAGGCAGATATGCACATGTACTTAGAAGACAGTGACTACAGCTGTAAGGAGCCATGATGGGCTAAGATGTCCATCCATACCTAGGACAAATTAGGGATCTATTCTCTAATGTCTAGTCATTGTTTGTGACTATGGAAGAAGAGATAAGGAGTATGTGCTCACTGTGTCCAAATAGTCCCTATTAATGATAGTCTCTCATCTTCTGGCTGAAATGGCTTCTGGGTGAATGAAAAAGCTGATATGTCCAGTCTCCAAGTATTTTTATTTTTTCTCCCTTATACTAGAGTGGTAGTTCGAATGGAAAATGTACCCCATAGGTTCATGTGTTTGAAAACATGGTTCCCTGTTGGGGGGAAGTTATGGAGCCTTTACTTTAGGAAGTAGAGTCTAGGTAGAGGTAGTACATTACCTCCCTTAGGAGGTAGATCTAGGTAGAGGTAGTACATTACCTTCCTTAGGAGGTAGAGTCTAGGTAGAGGTGGTACATTACCTTCCTTAGGAGGTAGATCTAGGTAGAGGTAGTACATTACCCCCCTTAGGAGGTAGACCTAGGTAGAGGTAGTACATTACCCCCCTTAGGATGTAGAGTATAGGTAGAGGTGGTACATTACCTTCCTTAGGAGGTAGATCTAGGTAGAGGTAGTACATTACCCCCCTTAGGAGGTAGATCTAGGTAGAGGTAGTACATTACCCCCCTTAGGATGTAGAGTCTAGGTAGAGGTGGTACATTACCTTTCTTAAGGGGTAGATCTAGGTAGAGGTGGTACATTACCTTTCTTAGGGGGTAGATCTAGGTAGAGGTAGTACATTACCTTTCTTAGGAGGTAGATCTAGGTAGAGGTAGTACATTACCTCCCTTAGGAGGTAGATCTAGGTAGAGGTAGTATATTACTAGACTTTAAGCACAGAAAGCCTTCCTTGCTTGTTCTCTGTTTCTGCCACTGTGCCATGCCTTTCTTACAATGAAGGATTCTCTGTCTCTGTAGAACCAAACTAAGCCAAAAATATACTCTTCCCCAAGTTTGTTTTGGTCAAGGTAATAGAAAAATAACTAATATAGGGATCCAGAAAGAGAAGACTAGGATACTAAAAAACAACTACGTATACAGTAGAAACTAGAAAAACACTAAATGTGTTTAGAGGCATGCCTGGAAAATATCAAGTTCAAAAAAACCTTGAATTTATGTTTCAGAGTAATATTTGGTACAAGGATAGCTACAAAAATCAAGAAAAAAGAGATTCAGTAATTAATGGGGAAGAAGAGGAATTACCTGATATCTAGAATTACCACATTATAGTTTCAAATGTCTTGTTTTTAGTAACAACAACTAAATTACAAAGGTATAAAAAACAGGTGAATATGCTCCATTCAAAGGAAAACAATGATAGAAACATCTTGGAGAAAACTACTAGATAAAGATGTCAAAACAACTATTTCAAATTGCTCTAAGAACTGAAAATGTGTGTAATTAAATGAAAATATCAATGACAAGATTTTTTAAAAGCCTAAAAGGAAACAAAAAAGAAATTTAAGAGCTGAAAAGTGATATAACTAAAATAAACAAAAGCAATTGAAATGTTAAAATATTAATAACTAAGAAAATAGATTGAAGAAGAATCAAGAAAATCTAAGAGACCACTAAAATACTGTCAAGTGGATCAATAGATGCATCACAGAGAGAACCAGATGGAAAAGATGGTGTAAGAGCCAAAGAGAACAGTCAAGAAACAAATGCTATCCATTCTATTTGATGAAGACCATGGATATAAACAATATTCATGTTTATATCTCAATAAACTCTATGTAAAATATACATCATAACCATATGTATAAGTTAGGGTTTCTACTGCTGTAAAAAGACACAATGACCACAGCAACTCTTACAAAGGAAAACATTGAATTAGGGTAGTTCACTTAAAGTTTAGACGCTCAGATGATTACTATCACAGTGGGGCACGGTAGTGTGCAAACAGACACGGTGCTGGAGAGGTAGCTGAAGGTTCTACATCTTGCAGGCAACAGGAAGAGGTCTCAGTGTCACACTTCCTCCAATGAAGCCACACATCTTAATACTGCTGCTCCCTTCGGGGGAGCATTTTCTTTCAAACCACCACATCGTACTGCTAAAGATACTGAGAGAATCTCACAAGCAAGAAGGAAGGAACTCGGTGGATGAGAGCATTCCTTCAATAAGATAATCTGTGGATTTCTTATTAGAAACATCAGATATTAGAAGGCAGAGGGGGTGATCAGGTGAGCAAATGAGGGCAGGTCAAACAAGAACGATGTGTTTGTCTATCCTGCCTCCTAGTTGAGGTAAAAAGTGACACATCCCAGGATTTTTAAAGAAAGCTCAGCAAGAGTTCACAAGTACTAGATCCTGCCTACTAGAAAATGCTAGAAGGACGCCTGTGGGTTAAGTGAAAGGAGACTAGACTGCAATTTGGAGCCTTGTGAAGCAAAAGCATCATCACAGAGGTAGATTTCATGGTTAAACCATAACCTTTCCTTTCTATCTCCAAGATCTCATAGCAATATAACAATATAAACTCTAACGCAGCTGTAAAAACTCCCCCAGGCTTTAACATTTCAATGATTTATGTAGTGATATTTCATTTATATTTTAATAAATGAAGTTCATCCCAGTGGCAACACTAATTTTCCATAGAAACCTGGCAGTAGTGGTGCACACCTTTAATCCCAGCCCTAGAAAGGATTATAAAACAGGAGGAGCCAGCTCTCAGACACAGTCTCATTCTGAGATTCCTGGAGGCAGAATTGCCATTTTGGATTGAGGTAGAGATAAGAGCTAGTGGCCGGCTGTTTTACATTTCTGATCTTCATGGTGAGCTTTATTGATTAAAATACAAATGAAATGTCACTGTAGCTTTAAACCTACAGAGTTGTTGAGCTTAGTCCCAATGAATATATCTACAAAACATTCCCACACCTAAGGCTCCAGGAACATTGCAAAAGAAGGGGCAGAAAGATTCTAAAAGCTGGAGAATCAGAGACTTTTCTGTGAAATTGTGTCTCCTGGTAACATCAGAAGCTGCGCCCATAAAGCCTTAGCAACACAACCACACAAACGTGAGCTGAATAGGGAGGACACCAATGAATACTATGTCAAGCTACACAGGGAAAAGCCCATGGGGGCTCAATCGTACACTAAGAACTACAGGCAACTGAGTAAAGCTGGGAACATTGGAAGTAATCCTCCCTCCCCAGAGAAGAGCACACCAATTATTTGCCCAATGCCAAATGGTCAGCCCTGAAAACATACATTATATGGACTCAATAGGTTATATTTAGGAATATATATCTAAATATAAAAACATAAACATGTACCCATGCAATAACAATTGATGAAAAAGGAGACCAGGAATCTGAAAGTGAACAGGGGGGGATATATGGGAAGGCTTGGAAGGTAAAAAGAGAAAGAAAAAAATGTAATTAATTACAATCTAAAATAAATGAACGAACAAAATAATTTAAGTTGCTCTGTGACCCAACAATTCCCATTCTGGAAATGCATTCAAAATAATTATAAACAGTATCTTCAAGACACATGTGTGCATCCACTGTCATTGCACAATGTTCAATATGGCCCCTGGAAGGGTTTATGATACCCATGATTTGGTTTTGAATGAATGAGTTTATTAAGTATATAGGAAGCAAAATGAAAAGAATACTGAATAACAGAAACAGAAAATAGATAATCAAATCATGTGTTCATGATCTCTAGCAGAAACCAACTGCAGAAACCCCATCAAGGCAGCCAATTGGAATTTCAGATCAAGAGTCCTAGGTGGATAAGAGTGCCCTCCCAAGGAAGAGAACAAACAACGTGGTTTGAAAGAAAATGGCCCCCAAAACAGGTGACACTATTTGGAGCTATGGCATTGTTGGAAGAAACGTGTTACTGTGGGGACAGGTTTTGAGGTCTCTTTTGCTCAAGATTCCCTCCGTGTGACTGTCAGTTGACTTCTGTTGCCTGCAAGCTGTAGGACTCTGAGCTATTTCTGCAGCAAGCTGCCTTCCGTTCTGCCATAATGATAATGGACTGAACCTCTCAAACTATAAGCGAGCCCCCTCAAATAAATGTTTTCTTTAGAAGAGTTGCCGTGGTCATGGTGTCTCTTCACAGCAATAGAAACCCTAAGACAAGACACCATCATCAAATTGGGCATGTGCTGTTAGTCGGTAGAAACAACAGGAATTCCTGGTTGAGTTTTCTTTGTGTGGCTCAGCTTCCCATGGCTAAAGTCCCAGCTCCTCACTCACACTGGAAACATGTTTGTACTGTAAAGCAGATAGCACTAACCTCTGTCAGAGTGGCTGACCTTCTAGCTGTTCTCAAGAGCACATTTAAAAAAAAAAAAACAAAAAACTATGGACTCTTTGGCTGTTGGAATTGGGAGAGTGAGCAGTCCATTCTCGAAGGTCTTTGAGGATTCTTAGAGACAAACATGTTCAGTCTGACACAAGGAAGAGGCAAACCAGCTGTCAGAGGCAGCCTCTTAGTGAGTTTAAACAGTTCATGGCAATTTATCCTATCAATATGATGCTTCTTACATGCAGTAACTAAGAGGAGGGGGTAACCCAAATGTACATTGATATGTGAATTAATGTTGAAAATATGGTATATGTGCAATGGATTATTATTCAGATTTTTAAAGGAAGAAAATTACATTTTCCAGTGTTCCACAATACAAATGAAACTTAGGGTCTTATGCTAGTGGCCCGAGCTTGTAATCCTTGCCACTTGGGAAGCTGAAGCAGGGAGAAGGCCCGCCAGAGCTAGAGAATAGGTTCAAGACTTGCCTGGAATACTTAAGACTCTGTCTCAACCTGAAATATAAAAAGAGGGCTGGAGATATAGATAGTGGTTGACCCTATACCTAAGGCTCTCAGTTCAATTTCCCAAAATGAAAACAAACAAACAAAAAAGAAAGAAAGCGAAAGTTTGGAAGTTTAGGATGGTTTAGAATAGTGACTGTCAGGGCTGGAGGGAGAGGAAATGGGTAAAGCTCATCTTTCCAAGACGAAGAGACTTCTGGAGACCAACCTTGTACAACGGCTGAGTGTAACCATCCCTGAAGTTCACGTTAGAAAACGGGTAAGATGGAAAATATGACGCTGTCTGTTTCACCAGCATGAAGAGGCCTCCAAGAGCAAGCTGGAAGCTCTCAGCCTAAATTACTCAAGCCAAGTTACCTGCCAAGCCGCAGCACTTCAGCAGGGCTTACACTGATGCTTCTCTCTCTTTGAACCCCAGTTCTCCTCACTCTAAAAAAGGAAGGAATTAACCAGATGATATAAATGGGGGACAGCTTAAAAATACCGGAAAATTATTTTTAAGAAAGCAAAATTTTAACAGAACGACCCAGAAGCAATTTTTCAATTCTCATCACTATCAGTTGGCTTTCTCCCTATATTCATCTAACATAGTCTTCTGCTGTTGCCTGTCTCCTCTCTCCCTTCTCCGGAGACAGGCTGCTCTGAGAGGCGCTGACTCCACAGGCTTCTCCTTCACACAATGTCAAGTCACAAGCTTCATTTGACAGACAAGGAGATCAATCAGTTCTTGGCTAAAATTCCATCATGAGAACAATAGTTGAGATCGGAGTGGCTCTTCCCCTCCAATGGGTCTGCACCCTCCAGCTATCTATCTTTAGGAGAGACTTCGGTCTACAATCCTTGGGACTGTGGCGGGTTACATTATTTTAGCTTCTTTTTGCACGGTGGCCCTGAGTGGGCACAGTGGGAATAAGGTGTCTGTTTGCCTATCACATGACAAGTTTTTCCTGACACTATCAGGCTGCGCTTTCAAATGACGAGATGGACGAGCGGTTTTGGAATGGTGAACCTTGCCAGAGAAAGGATCTGCTGAACTATGAGTCGAAACACGTGCCAAATTATATGCAAATTTCTATTTTTCATGGGGGCTAAGAGCTTTGGCACTTAATTTTGATTTTTTTTTTAGCACTGAGTGTGTAGCACTGGCCAAGTTCTGCATTTTAATCCTTTTAATCATTCAACATAAATCATACTCTCAGCCCCTAAATCATTCGTGTTCCTCGTCTTTGAACTTCCTCCAGCTTCCTAACATCCTTCACTGCATAAAAGAAAGAGTTTTTAGCAGGCCTGTTTCACTTCCAAGAATCTGCTTCATGGTAGAAATAGTGAGGGATCGGGGTATGCAGTCTGCTCTTTGGAAATTCACAGACACCTGACCCAGAGAGATGATTTTATGTTGCTTTTCTCCCAGGTAGTATGGAGCAGGGATTCGTGGTGATTGTTCACAACCCATTCTGCACGGTCTCATTGTATAATTGATTACTTAACATCTATTGTGTGCGAGAGAGGTCTTACTCCCCCACCACAAACACAAACTTCTTGCATTAGAGAACCAACTGGTAGGGAAAAAAGTCTACTGGTCACACGGAGGGAGCAAAGACTCAAGGGCACGACAGCATCCCCTCGAGCCTGGTCTGAGGGATGGTGCAGAGCATCTCAGAGAGACTGAGGGAGGAATTACCAAGGTTCCCTGGAAGAAGGGGTGAAAGAGAAGTTGGAGCCGCTTTGACACCTAGCTGCTTTTTGCACAATCACCCTTCCTTCCGTGGTCAGGCTCAGCCTCGCCTCTGAGCAGAACACTTGCTCCAGTGGACAGGAACTCGGTCTTGTGCTTCATTCTCCTTTAAAACCCAGACACACGTGCCGCGTGCTAAGCGCTTTACAAATGCTCGGCGTAAACTGGCACCTTCAGTTTCTCACTTCTTGCTGTGATAAGGATAATTGCTAACTCCTAATTTTATGTAAAATACACCTGTGAGACCATTCTTAAAGCTTTCCTCAACTCCAGTATATATTTCAAATTGTGGTGTTGCTCTAAGATCACCTTGTAAGAAAACAGAGCCACCACTGACCAAGGTCATTGAGACTAAGCTTCTCTGAAACTCAAGTCTGTGTGGTTATACCACCCATGAATTATTATTCAGGCTTTGCCTGAACAACCCTAGGAGTAGAGAGGTCATTTGCTCCAAAAGTAGTCCTTATTACACAGTTGCAATATTTTTTTTTCCATTAGGAAGCATCTTTTATTTTCCTTCAGCCTCCACCACAGGGCTTGGTTGTCAGAACAGATCAACCTTTCTACTAGGAAATCCTTCAGGTATTTAGAGAAACTGACACTTCCCTCCTTAAGCTGGCCTTCAGTGTATTAAATGTCCCTCTTTTTTTTTCATGCTATAAATGTATAGCAGAAATCTAAGCTTGGGAATCTTACATCTATTCACCGTGTGAGCTGAAACATGAATAGACAGAGTAGACCAGCCGGGGATCCAATTTCATGAAGGACCAAAGAGCCAACACCATCACTAGCTACTTCTATTAGTCAGCTTTATGCTGCTACAACACAATACCACAGGCAAACACATGTATGAAGAGAAGAGTCTTACCATCCTCTGTTTTGCAAGTTTAAGGCCATGGCAACCAAACTGTTCGGTGGGGTTGTGGGCCTTCTCTTTCAGTTGTAGCACCTAACAGCAAAGGAAAATGTTGATAGAGAAACTTAATCCACTAGACATGTCTCTAAGAAGACGGAAGTCCCACAGTCCCTACCTCTCTAGGGCTTCAGTGTCTCTCAGTAGCATCACAACTACTATAGTGAACTTGGAGGGCCACGTGGACCGCGCCCAAGGCACCACACCTACTAACCAGCTAGGAGTCCTATTTCAGGAGTCGAATGTCAGCATGAGGAAGGAAGACGGATTAGGGACACAAGGTGTTCCTACCTGTGGGTTCACCTCCTCCATATGTTCTGATGTTTAGGAAGATGGAGTCACAGGATCATGGGCAACTTCACAAAAGCGTTTGCTCAGCACCGAAAGTGCAAGGCTACAAAGTATTAGTTGGAAACTGGGCTGATTATCTCAGATAAGATGGGAGGGGCTGGGGTGAAGACCACCATGCTATGTAAGAGAAGAAACATGAGCTCTACAGCGGGACAGTGCATAGAGAATGACCCTTTCATCAGAAATCATAGATATTTATATTGTGATTCATAACAGGAGGAAAATTACAATTATGAAGTAGCAACAAAAATAACTTTATGGTTAGGGGTCATCGTAACACGAGGAGCTGTATTAAAGGGTCACAGCACTAGGAAGGTCGAGAACCTCTGCCTTAAAAGACAGGAGATACTAAGTAGGAAGAGGGCTGTAGAGATACTGAAGAGGCAGCACGCTTGCCAAGCCTTCACCAGGCCCTGAGTTCGATCCTCAGCACATGAGAGGAGAAAGGTAAAGTTCTTATGAATTACCCAAGGATGCTCTGTTATTCTTCTCTCCCCACAAAAGAGACAAAATTTTCCACAAACAGTAACCCTTGTCCACTGTGCCCATTTTACAATTCATGCGTTGTGTAGGTGCAGTGTTAAATATGAGTCTTCAATTCAGCCCCATGACTTAAGTGCAATTCTCATCTCCAATATGCAGGTGAGAAAACTAGGACCCACAGAAACTATGCTGTTCCAAATTGGTGTTAGTCAGGGAAGCAGCGCAACATGGCTATTTGCATATAGCTTTGAAGTCTGAATTCTGAAACTATACAAAATTCTGCAGTTTAGTACAGTCTGACTTTCAATGGTAATGCACTTTGATTTCAGTCAAAGAAAAAGTTAACTGCCTGGTCCCATCATGAATGCTTTTAAAATCATGGCGAACCAAAGTGTGTCTGCAGTATCAAAACCAACATTCACCAAGGAAATAAAGTTAATTTACCTCTGTAGAGACCATCCTTTTACTCTTGGTGTCTCTTATTTGTACAGAATACTAGGTCTCATGGTGACATAGCCACACATTATAACTTGATTCCACTCACCCTTCCCCCTCTGCCTGCCCTTCCCAGTGGTGACTACAGGGTCATCTCTTCATTAGTGAACTGTGGGTAAGTGAGCCTTAGTGAGCCTAGCACTACAGCCCTTGGGACTCATCGTCTGCCTAAAGCAGCCTCCTCTAATCAGGCTTCAGGTCAGTGCTATGAACTCAAATCTCTGTGGGTAGGAGGATGTAGGAAGTGCACATGCGTGACAAACATACAACCATTACCCTTTAGCTCATATGTTCCAGAGTATCCTCAACAGAGAATGTTTCATTCTTGCCCTGAAAAAAAAAATGGAAATCCCCTCATGGGAAATTCTGGTACATCTTTGCTTTATAAAACCCTTTTATGGGGCCATAAAATACCTCATCCCCTTGGAGAAGCCAGCCTCCTGCACCAGAGCAAACTCTGTTGCACTTAGCCCAGCAAGTTGAAGAAATTATTTTTCCTAGCTAAAGCACATCTAGCTCCTGATTGGATAAATGTATGTAGCAAAACAAAACAATGTTTCAATCGCACGCTCCTCTTTATTTCACTGGATCAGAGCAAAGAGTTCTAGACATGTTTGCACTTTACATAACTAAGAATGCTTTACTGCTAATGATCTTTGAAGTTAACAAGGTTCGCAAGAGCTTCTCAGCTTTATTATTACTGTTTATATAAATAGCATTAGTGATCTCTTTTATTCTTCCAAGACTGAGCACTCCTAATTGGCATTCGTATAAGCAGAGGCATGAACACCATCGTGCAATGTAAGCAGAGCCGGTTCTGGGAGCTCTGTGAGTCTAATATGGAAATGTTTGCTGTCTAATGAGGACACAAAATGTTAATCTGCAGAACAAATTGTATTTATGGGAAGACTGATTATCATATGCAAATGTGACACACATTGCTTGCAAAATTTCTCTTGCTCCTGGTTGGCCCTCGGCGACCTTTGGGGGAAAATATCACTTGGAAGCTGGGGCTAATGGAGGTCCATGCACTGGGGCTGATTGATTCCATTTCCATACAGAAGTGAGCTAAGTGGGAATGACGGGCATAGACTTAAAAACACCAGAGCAACCACTACTATGGTTGCACCATGAACATAAGTTCCTTATTCTTCCCTTTAAGCTTCAGAATTCCTTGCAGCTGTTCTAGATCTGAGCAATCATAGACAGCTGAACAGAAGAAAGGGGGATGAGGAGAACAGAGGAGGGGGAGGGAGGGGGCAGGGAAGGAGGGAGTTCTGCTAGAGCAGAACTATGGGGATAGGGAAAAGATAGGAGGTGGTGATTTCCACCCCATGAAAAAAGAGACTAAGACTTTCTCATCACCGATACACTCTTCCTGGGTGAAACCTAGCTTGACGTTATTTCCATAATTATTTTGTTTCCTCTTGGTATCAACTTCTCAGTTCCTTTAGCTCTTTCCTTTCCAATATGTATTTTTCTAGTTCGAAGTCTGGGATTGGAATTTCAGCTGGGTAGCCTGTAACAAGTCCAATTACTTCATTGGTACATAAGGAGAACAGGGTCCAGAAAGGTCAGTGGCTTGCCCAAGATCATACAGTAAATTAATAAAAGATGGTAAGAATCAGGTAGTCTCTGTGTGTGCATGCCTGTGTGTGTGTGCATGTGTGTTTACGTGCATATGTGTTTTAAAATCCCAATGCTTCTACTGCAGCAGTAAAGCTAAGTTTAGATTTATACAGATATATAAGGCTCCTCTTTGTATTGAAGACTCGTCTGGCAGGAGGACCTCAAGCAGCACATAGACACAGAACTCTGCCAACACTCATCCTGTTCTGGGACTCTGACTCAGCAGCCTCCAAGTGCTCATAGATCCCCAAAATGACAGGGCAAAGGAAACCTGGCTTCTTGTCTTACAAAAATCAGTCTACTGAGACATACCAACACACACTCAGATATATCCAATTCTAAAGTATGTATGTTATCAACACATGCCAAAGTTCCCAGGAACATACATGGAAGAAACATCCTGTGTAGACAAGGCTGAGGAATGTTGATAGCTATGTAACAAATTCCTTCAAACTTGGTGGCTTAAAAAAAAAAAAACAGTTCATATTTTCCATGGCTCAGGAGTTCTAGCACTATTTAGCCAAGTCCTCCATTTAGGCTCTCATAGGGATGAAGCCATGGTGTTGGCCAAGTTGTGTTCCTCTCTGAGGCTCATAGGCCTCCTCCAAATGTATGTGCTTGTTGGCAGAACTCAGTCTCCTGTGTTTACCGACTGAAGTCTTTACTTCCTTGCTGGCTTTTAACCAGGGGTGAGCCTCAGCCCCAGGGGCCACTAACAGCTCTGTTGGGTGTGACTCATTCTGTCTAGTTCCAGGAGGACCAAGCTTTTCATTTGAGCAGTCCCCCCTTTTAAGGGATTTTCTTCATTAAGTCAAGACCACTCAGGATAGTCTCCTTTTGGCTCGCCCCAAGTTAATTAAGCCAAGGCTTTTGTTGAATCTTTGAGGAGCTTACCCAGCTTGCTGTGCAATGTCAGGTAAGCAAAGGAGGGAAAACCCTTCACCTTCACAGACCCTCTCATACTCCAGGGAGTGGGTACCGCACAGGCCCAATGCTGCCTCACAGACTGTGGTTAGCAAAGCTCTCTCAAGATGCAAACCGAAGCAGAAAGACTAGTGTAAGCAAACATCTGAAGAGAGACAAGTTAATCTCACAGTTTCTTTAAAATTACCATTTCTCCAGAGGTCTTTGTTCACAAGGTATCAATTTATCTCTTTAAATCTAATTTAAACTGAACTGGAAGAAAAAGAGAGTAATACAGACAATTGATCAAGAGCAGAAAACACTAAGTCAGTCAATTGTTTCAAAGAATAAATGAAAAATAGAGTAAATGAAGAGCCCTAACTAGACCTGCAGAAGTTGGGGCATTTTGAGTTCTCTAGAACAGAAGCATCGGCAGCTTTGACTTTCTCAGAATGTCAGAATTTATTGAGAAATCACGGATTCACAAGCTATGTCATTTTTAGTGACTAAACTTCATCAAGTAATCCCGATTTTGTTGGCTAGCACGGGCATTCCTCAACCCCAGCCTTGATTACTGACTCACGCTCACACACTCCATGCAGTGATGGACATCTTATAGAACAGTACAAAGGGCCGAGAGCCCTGTGGGAACCAGATATGTGGCGTTTCACATCAGGTACAGAGCAGTTCCAGATGCAGAACTGTCAAGTGCGAGCCCAGCGGGAGGCAGTTTCATCAGCGAATTCAACATGAGCTGAGTGTCACTGACAGGAGAAATGGAGCATAGTCTGGAGGTTCGTGACAAGGGCAGAGATCTTTTGCTATGACAATCTTCATATATAAGACTCATAACCAGAGACGACCTGACAGGTCAGAGTACTGTTACATCTCTCTCCTTTTTTTTTTTTTTTTTTGGACCCTGTTTCTGTTTTTGTTTTTTTTTTTTTTTTTTCTTGGACGCTGCTCTTTTTATCACTGGTGCTGGTGCTCCATTCTGGCTCAGTCTGATATGTCTTGAGCCTTCAGGGGCCTGACTTTTCTTACATGGTTCTGCCATGCTCATGTGTTTCTGACTTCATGATTTAGTCCTATGTGGTGATATTTAACTGCCTGGATTAGTTAGCTATTATTGGTCTGTGCCATGTGTACTGTGCTGGACAAATGGCGGTTCTTCACTGGCCTAAACGAGAGGCATTTGCACTCAAAACAGAGCCTACTGCCATGTTGCAAAAGCAAGGGACAAATGGCAAGGCACAGCCAGAAAGCTGCTGCTCCAAACAGTCTAGATAAGCTGAGGACAGACCACAGCATGAACACTATTGCTCTGTAAAGTACAAAGCGACTCTAAACCGGCCACAGCTTATCTCCATGGGTGCTTATCTGTGTGGGTCTTCGGGATCTTATTTGAAAATGTGATACTTATTTGTAATATATGAGGCAACAGAAAATGTCCCCAACATCTAACAGTACCACATCCTAGGCAAGTGCTGACACTAAGCAGGGCTTCCTCTTTTAAAAAGCTAAGAAAGCGAAGCCTGGGTATGAAAATAGGGTAAACATAGTCCAGGAGTCTACTCCAGGCATCTAAAGCATTGGAAGGAAGCCTATGACACTCTTAGCAGGGAAGGAGAGGGAGGAGTGACCTAACAGACAACTAGGAAGGTGTCCACACATATTTCAAAGCACAGGAGGGTTCAGACTAAGCAGCCTGTGCAGCAGTTTCTGAGGCTCCAGTCAAACACGGCTTAAGCACGAACACGGCCAGCCAGGCTCCATTCCCTAAAAAGCACAGCATTCCTACATACAAAGGCTCCAAAACAGGACAATTAGAGAAAGACGGAACATTAGTTAAGGTTGCTACACTTCCTCTTTTTCGTTTTGAAACAGGGTCCTGTTATACAGTCTTGGCAGGCCTGGAGCATGCCATGTTGCCAGGTTGGACTTAGATTTGAGGTTGTCCTCCTGCCTCGTTCCCTTACTCTGAAAACTGCCACCGTGATTCAGTTTTGCTTTTTTGCCACAGCACATTAAGCCTGGATTATGTCCCTTCTGCTCAGTTTATTGGAATTCTCTTATGTATCTTTGGTGGTGACAAGGAACTCTCAGATAAAATAAATAGAACAAATTGAATAAACATAAGAATCAGTAGGTGAGAAAACAAGAAACAAATTATTAACAAGTTTATTGAGGTTAAAGGGCTCAGATGTATTCATAATTAAAGAATAATCATAATAGTTAATAATCGCATCACAGCTTCCTTTTCCCCACATTATCTTGGATAACATGCAACCCTCAGGCCAGCTCTACTTATGGGTGCATTCTTTCAGGCACAAAGATACCCATGTTCAACTCCAACTCCTTTTGCTACTTAAGAGGCCTTATGTAATGATAATGTTTTAAGCCTCATGTTTCTCCACTGCAAATGGTAACTAACCATACTATCTTTGTAGGCAAGAGTAAGAATTTTCAAATAAAGTAAGTATGAAATATCAACAGTACTTAGAAGCAGAGACTGCTCCTACTACTGCAGCCAGACTTTCAAGATTGTATTTTATGGCATGGTACTGTTGAGAAGGCACATTTAAGGGTACTTAATAAAGCTGGTGCTAGAACTGATAAGAAATAAGAAATTCAGCATTCTCCTATGCTCTGGGTGAAAATGGAAGCTAATAAACATTTTTACAGAGATTGTAACAGTCTTTGATACAGAATTTTTCACATTCCTTTATTCCAATAAACAGAGCTACCATTTTTCACTGGGAGTGTTTGTCAAGTTACTCACGATAGAGAAAATAAAGCCAAAGAGATTCCTAAAAATAGGAGCGATAAAGTAGAAATGTCATCAAACACCCTTCCGTTGTTCTGTAGAACAATGTGCAGCCATGTAATTTTAATATACATATATTAAATATAAATATATATTCAGGTTATGCGCTATCTCATTCTGTGTGAAAAAAGAAAAAAAAAGAACAGGAAGAGCTAAGTTAGTAGCGTGTTACAGCACAGCACATCCCATAATCCCATCTTTCTAGACAGCATGGAGTTTGATAAAGTTTGAGGCCAGCCTGGACTACCCATAGATACCCTGTCACAAAACTTAGAAAAAATAGTAAGAAGGAAGAAAAGGCCAGCTTTCACACATGGGCACAGAGAAGGGGGTAGCCTGGAAATGTATTCACCAAACTGTTAGGTGTGATATTATTAAAACTGTGATGGAATTATAGGCAAGATTTATGGGTTTTATTCATTTTCATTCTTTTGTATTTTTTAATTTAATACTCATATCAGTATAGGAAGAAAATTAATATGATACTTAATTAAGTCCTTTTTCAAAGCTCTTCCAGCATACAGTATATGAGCCACGCTTTGTAATTTGCTCTGAAATAGGCACCGATTGCAAGTGTGGCATTGACATGTCACTCAGTCTAGTGATTGGCTTACTGTCCTAGGCTCATCCATACACAGACTCCAGTAGCAGGAACTGGGGAAGATGTTAGAAAGTAAATGCTGCCACACCCTTGTCCCGGAAAGGGCCATAACAACGGATAAGTTTTCCAAGATTGCTGGCCAGTGTGCAACAAGCCTAGATCCGAAGAAAACTCACTCCATCACAGGTACCAATTCCCTTCCGCTGCCCTGGCTTTCTGGGTTTTGCTTTAAGTTGTGAGAAAGAGATGTAGATCAACAAATTCTCAGGCCATTCCTTGATGGTCACAGATGTGGGGTTTATAAGTAAGAAGTTCATATTCAATGCCGGCTCCTTTTTCTAGCTGAAAGGCTTTACAGAATGATTCTTTTTCTGAGCTTCATGTGTCTCCACTGTAAATGGTGATTATAATACTGCTTACCTCTTAGAATACAGTATGGGATTTGGAAATATGAAATATTATAAATGCTTCGCACAAATCCCTGGTCTCTCAACATTTCAATGGACATGCTAGGATTCCGTTTTGTATCTTCGGTCATAGACCCACAGACTGTCTCCCGAGGTAGCCTCTGCTGATGTAGAGCAAGTGGAATGGAGGGTGCCATGAGAACAGGAGCCAGTGTTTTCACATCCACAGAGAGCTAAAAGCCTCATCTATCGTCAGTGATGGGAGTGGGGTTACTTTCCGACTGCTGCTTGCCCTCTGCGGAAATCACATTTGCTCTGCCATCGGAGCGGCAAACCACCGAGATTTACAAGAAAGACACATGATTTATTTGCAGAGTCTGTTCCCCATGTAAATAAATAATAAAGCTGCCCCAAGAATAGCCACTGATTGCTGGCCAGGCCGATCTGCAGGATGCTGCTGTCCCTGGGGTGGCTGTTCAAGGATAGGCCCAGGGTGGGGATGCTCCTTCACCCACAGGCCTTCACCAGGTCTCACTACTGTCTTGTGCAGAATCACAGGAGTAGCAGCTGGATGGAGTCAGGCTCACAGACGAAGGAAAGAGACAACAAGACCAAAGCAACATGACACTGGATTAGTGTGAAAAGCAGCGGGAAATCTAAGATGACTTCACTCTGTTAAATGCCCTTGGGGAAACCTTGTAAATCCTCCAGGAAGCAGGAAATCGTCCCAATGCTATGTGAGCCATATTCCAGATAGAAGACCTCAGAAAAATAAACTTCAGTACCCAGGGTCTCCTTAGCATACGCGAACACATTCACTCAGATTAGAGGGTTAAGCTTTGGCTTCTGAGGAAGCCACGATGTAAACATGGAGAGAAAACCTCTTTTAAACACCCAACTTTTCTGAGCTGTCCAAATCTGTGCTGTTATCAAAGAAAATCAATGGATTTGACCAGAGACCTTGAGTTTCACAGTCCTTAGCAAGCTCCCTAGGAGTTGGCTTCATTGACCTATTGTTCTGAGTACAAAATTCTCGAGACAAATGGGCTCTTTCAAAGGGAAGCAGCAGTTTGTGTCACAGCTTTGGAACTGTCAACCCATGTCAGTCAGTTGGCCTAAGGCAATGTGTCATGGGAGAATTACCTGCTTATCCCATGGCTTCAGAGAAGTCCAGGGAAAGAAAAGGACAAAAGACAACACTTTTCTTCAACAGCATGACCCCACGACCTTCCCCTCCAAGTAGGTCTCTCACCATCTAAAAGTTCATAACCACCCGACAGTGGCACAGGCTGAGGAACAAGGCTATAACATACGAGCCTTTGTGAGACACTTGTCCACACTGTACCACACTGCTTCCAACTCCCCAACACAATTAAATTGCTTGGGATAACAGATGACTGGAATTTGTAGAGCTACTTTTAAAATGGCGACCAAAAAGAACTCATCTCAGTTGGTTAAGTAACTCGCAGGTGTTCCTGCCATTCATTTGTGCCTCTGGGTGTTGCTCAGAGAAGTCTTGGGCTCGTTTGCCTTCTGTCATCCAATCCCAACAGTGAGGTGAAAGAAAACACTGCTGGGTCTTAGCATGTGGGGTGATGACTGCCTGATGATGTCAGGAAGACTCCGCCCCTCAACGTAATTCCACGCACAGTTTAAGGCCCTGTTTTCCATTACCATTTCAATCCCATGATGAACTGACAGAAATCAAACACTTTCTGCCTTTCAGGTGGCCCAGAGAAAAAGGCAAATTCATCTAGGACAGTTGCTCCCTTGACTCTGCCGCTGGAGGCTTTTATAGACTCAGTGATATACAACTCTCCACTCGGCTGCAATAAAGTAAAGATGATCGATTTTCACATATCATGGAGTAGAGGAGGAGGGGAAAGGGGGAGCTACCTGAGCAATGCCCCTGCAGATAGATGCAAAGATCCTTCCTAGCCTTCTCCCTCTCAATTTCACTCTCCCGTGTTGTAAAGGTTCTAGACAGTCTCGAGCACAGTCACCTCTCCATGCACGACACGCAGAGGAACCGGGTCTCGGAGTTCATTTCATCATTAAGTGTTCTGATTACATAAAGCAATTAGAGGCTGGCTTCTGTCCTGCAAGCTAAACCTCCGCAATGAAATCCCAAGGAATGGCAAGGAGCCAACACCGCTCAAGAGATTTTTTTATTTAACTCGGCCAGGTAAGTGCTCAGCAAGCATCATGTTTAAATATGTGTGAAGACTGTTGCTACAAAGGAAATCGGGGGAAAATGTAAAGATGCATACACAGGGCCACATGGATATGCCAAGAGGGAAAAGAGCTTCGGGGATATCCATAGATTCTGCTCTTAGCAAAAGGCATCTTTCTCTCTGCAGGAAAGCTTGTGAGCAGTTAATAGCCACTTTCCTTGATTGCCTTTGTATCCTGTTGGCTGCCAAGTGCCCCTGTGTGAACACAGGGCAGCTAGACTTTGGGGGTTGAAAAGATCCTTAAGCTTCCTGACAGCTTTCCCTAACTGAATCAACCATAAGGCTCTCCTATGGTAGACAATAAAGTCTCAAGCTCAAGTAACGTGAATCATCCATTTTACTTTTCAATATATTAACATTTTGAGAATTAAGAATCTTGGAATAGCAAGTGATTCTTTCTCTGAAACAACACAAGGACCTTGCAAGTGGACTATTTTAGAACTATTGTGGGATTGTGGGGAGAGCGAATTATTAAAATAGCCATTCTGAGAAGCTAATGATACCAGGTTGTGCCCTCCAATTAGCCTTATTTTGGCATAGCTTATTTTGTAAGTAAGCACATGGTGGACCGGATTCCACATGCTCGGCCAGACTTAAGGCTGAAGGGGCTCTGGCATGGTCTCTAACATAAAAGCCAACCACAAGGAAGCAAAGGACACAACCCAAAGTCAGAGGCACAAGTGAAAGGATAGGGGTCAAACCCTTCTCCTTGACCCCTCCCAGGATACCCCTGGCCAAGCTAGTTGCTTACCAGGCCAGAAGCAGAAGCTACAGAGCTGTATTGGACCACTGATCACACCATTTAGTTGTCTATGGCTCGTTCCCTGCTTTTATCGGAACTCAGGAATACACTTTCATCAAGCCAGAGCTTGCTATGGGCAGCCACTCATCCAGTTTTAATGTTTGCCACCATACTGTGGGATTGAAAGATTTCTGCACAGCAAACTTGACCATGCCTATCAATGTGGTTAGCTAAAATAATGATCTTAGAGTAGCAATGTGTGATCTTTCTTCACTGTGTAACCCAGGCTGGACTCAAACTTGCACTATCCTCTTGCCAAGACTCATTGGTCTTCCCTTGGAAAAGCTTGCCCATGCTAATTTTTCTTACATACTAGGTACAGAAAACAAAGCAAAACAAAGCAAAAGACAGGGCATTTTGTTTATTTCTTTTTTCTGTCTGTATTTTTGTTTAGGTGGTTTGCTGTTTGGAGACAGGATCTTTACTGTACAGTTCTGTCTCATCTATAAAAACTAGCTATATCCAGCAGGAACTATGGAATAAACCGTGTAAACCAAGCTGGCCTTAAATCTGTGATAACCGTCTAGCTTCTTCCTTCTGCTCTGGGATGACAGGCGAAACCACACCTAGTCAAATGTTGTTCCAAAATGAATATGAGCAAAATATATATATATATTTTGCTCATATATACACATACACACACAGGTATTTTATATGAATGAAAATGTTAGTGAAACACATTGTTTTGTATGTTGACTTTAAAAAGTTTACAAAAGATCTAAATTATCTTGTAAAACTACATATTACAGACTAATTTTTTTCTTTAGTAGCATATAGAAGAGGAGAATAAGTAACTCATTAACCAAAAACAACACTGCAAACAAATATTCCCAGTTTTATTGAATACATGCTATGTTCCAGGCACATATTATTTTATCTGGAGTTTCTAAGCCTTCCTTCATAATAAGTTGAAGGGCCATTTTATAGATGAGTTCTGAAATACCACAAAGGAAACATTCAGCTAGAATTAGAATTAGGAATTTTCATCAAAATCTGATATTCATTATAACATATCACCTCCCAGCAGCTGACCAGGTCTCTGACTCTGAATTTAACTTTTCCTTTCAATGAGTAAAATAATAAACTTATATTTAAAGACACTATTCAAGAATCAAATTAACATCCACTATGTGGTTTAAGTATTACATATCAATTCATTTACTCTATATCTTATCATAGCATTGGGACCTCTGTACTTTGCTAGATTCTCTCCATTGAGGGCCCACTTGAAATTCAAGGAATTATCATAGAGCTATTTATCTTCATAATACGTTTTTAAATGTGTACTTTCCTTAAGTCCTCCTTAAGGAAAATTACATTTGTATTTAAATATCTATGTTTATTACATTGGTCATGATTATTTATACTCATGCATTCTTGAGGTTATTTACTACTTTTAAACTTTCTTAGGAATGATATCACCAAAGATAGTGTGAGATCTGGGCAAACAATGGCACATATATTTGTGTGTATATATTAATCAGTAACCTCAGGAAAATACAGAAGTGTATTTTGGGGACTTAGAGTTAGGGAATTAGAATTAAAGATTAAGCTTAAAGCTAGAAATAAATACCTTCCCCAACAGTTTATCACCCTTACGTATAAAATAAACTGGTGCTTATCCCAACAGTCACATTTACAAGATCGGCAGCTGTTATTGTTGCAACTCTACTTCCACAAATATGCTAGAAATGGCAGGCACCTTGATCTGGACTGGTGCCCACTGTCCTGTGGGGTGGGCTAACTTGGGATAAAAAAATTATCTAAGGGCAGGGCTTCTACCTGAAATGTGGCTACACATGCTTCAGATTCCAGACATTTTTGGATTTTGAAATATTTACATGACTTCAATGGTGGAGTACCTCTAATCAGAAGTCTGAAACACTCCAAAATTAGAACATTTTTGAGCAATGTTGGCGCTCCAAACAGATTTAGAGCAATTCACATCCTCAATAGGATCAAGGATGCTTCATATGTATGCAATCACTAATGTAGACTACAGAGGGAAAGGGTGAATGGAGTGGGTAGGGGGACAAGATAGAGCTCTTAAAAATACACTTCCAGTGACCTACAGCCTCCAGGTAGATCCATCTCCTCAAGTTTCCAAGAAAGCAGACATCCAAACTTTCAGTTTATGAGCCTTTGGATGGTGGGTAATTCATATTGAAACCATGGCATTGGCCCTAAGAAGACAACGTCAAAATATAACATTTGAAGTTTACGATCTTGAGCTAGCTTCTGCAGCATATCTAGACATATTACACCTACACACACACACACACACACACACACACACACACACAATTAAACACTTCGATGACAACAATAAACAACACTGGCTATCACTGTCTATGAAAACTCTGGCTCCCACCAGACATATGTCCCTTGTGAAAACATTTTGTGAGGAACAGCATCAAATCTCAGGAAACAATGACCACAAACATCAGATTCTCTCATTTCCCTGCAAGCTAACTCTGTGGGCATTCCCTAGGTAATTGTCAGGGTCAGAGCGACTGCTTATGTTTCTCATGTTAAGCAATGGCTCCTGTCTGGGGCACACTGTTCCCTTCTATCTGGACAGCACTGCAGGAAGACTGGTAAAAACATGAGAAATCACGGCTGCCATGTTCAGGTGGCCAAGTAATATCCAGCCCACTGTAGTCAGAGACTGCTCTTTTGTTTCCCGGACACCAACACCCAAATAATCACACAGAAACCATACTAATTACAACACTGTATGGCCAATGACTCTAGCGTATTCCTAGCTAGATCTTACATTTTGAATTAACCCATTTCTATCAATCTATATCACCATGAGGCTGTGCCCTGCTGGTAAGGTTTCTAAGGTTCCTGTGTGTCCTTCTCCTTTGGCAGTTACATGGCATCTCCCTGACTCTGCCCATTCTCTCTTTTTATCTCTGTTTGGATTTCTTGCCTGGCTCCGCTCTGCTAAACCATTGGCTAAAACAGTTTTATTCATCAACCAATAAAGTGGCACATAGAGAAGGACATCCCACGTCAGCCCATCAGCACTCACATCACAGCAAGAAGACAGATGTCTCTTAGCTGGCAATAGAATTTATTCCAAACATATCAAAAGATAGGGTAGAGAATGCTTCCTCTTCTGAAAAATCCTGACGAGATTCATCTCTCCTAATATCGCTATGCCCCAGAGAGTAGTTAAATGTTCTTGTAAATTGTTCTGCAACTGAAAGAATAAGCTATGTGTAATCAGCAAGAGATATAAGGCACAGTAGGCAGAAGAACATAAATTCTACTTCATATAAGGAACTCAGTGATCTAGTTCAGCAGAGTTGGAAATGTCTGAATTACCAATAACAAGGAGAAGTGGAGACAAAATGAGTGAGCAAATTTCACATAAATGCAGACAAAACTGCAATAAACTGACTTTCTGACTAAACAGGGATGGGTATAGAAGAATTTGATCATAAACAATCTCCTGGATGATTTAATGAGGCTATAAATAAAATTAAAGTAAAATTTAAAAAGTCTTCATCTTATGGTTAGGAAAATTTCCTGTTTCTCTTGGAAGATCCTGTCAAGAGTAAAGTCGTATTTCCACGTAGCCAACTCCTGGGTTACTTAGAATCAGGGTCCCAGCCTGGGTGAAACTGTACATTAACCAAAGATGTGCTGGAGTTCCAGGAGCCATGAGGAAGAGCAAGCAATGGAAAGTTAGAGCTACATGTTCACATACCATCTCATCAAAGGAAGGAACTCACGGGTCTCTGCAAAATGACTATGAGTTTGGGAACAATACTCTTTCACACTGAAAATAATTACGGCATAGCCCACATCTCTAAAACAAAAGACTCTATGTATAAAGATACCACCATCATATTACTAAATCAGATTTCATATTTGTCTAGATTGACCTGTTTTTATTGGTGAAGACCAATTTTGTTCATCAATTGCTTTGTCTAGCCTTGTAACCACTTTGATGGGTAAGAGGAGCCTTTGATGGGTAAGAGGAGCCTTTGATGGGTAAGAGGAGCCTTTAAAATTAAAAGAGACTTTGAAGACTAACGACATGACTCTGGGTAATATTTCTAGAAAAATCGTACATGACTGGTTGGTTTTGCTGTCCAATTGACACAAGCTCATTTGAGAAGAGAGAACTTTGATTGAGAAAATGCTCCCACCAGACTGGCCTATGGGCAAGTCTGTGGATCACTGTCACCACTAATGATAGATGTGGGAGGGCCCAGTCCATTGATGGTGGTAGGTACCACACTCAAGTTGTTGGTCCTGGGTGCTATATGATATCAGGCCAGATGAGCCATTTAGGAGCAAGTCAGCAAGCAGCATTCTTCCCTCAGTTACTTCCAGGTCACATTCTGACCTGGAAGTGTAAGAGGAAATAAGCCTCAACTTCCTTCCCAAGTTGTTTTGGTTATAGTTTTCTATCATAGCAACAGAATCCTGAGACAGGATGTACCTCTGAACTACTTGAAGAATTTGCTAGAGCAAACTTGACTATCTATCTATCTATCTATCTATCTATCTATCTATCTATCTATCTATCTAGTATGTATGTATGTATTTATCTATGTATCTCTGTATCTATGTGTGTATGCATGTATCTATCTATCTATCTATCTATCTATCTATCTATCTATCTATCTATCTATCTAATCTATCTTTCCAACCATCCATCTATTTATCTTCTGTTTATATGAGATACCAAGTGTGACTTCTAAAAAGTAACAACATGTGCTTTATCAAGGGATACTTAATATTTATAATCTGTCTCATAATACAGAGTTCACAGACCAAGCAGAGAACACATCATTTTCAAAAGTCGCAGAATTAACCATGTAAAATGCAGATAATCCAAGAGAAGTGAAAAGGGGGAAATGGCCTGCAAAAGACAAAAGCCTTATTTCATGTATGCCTATTGAAGAGTTAGCCTATGCAAAGTACTATATCTAGGCTCTGAATTAGAATATATAAACAATTTATGTATGCTATATATAGTATCTATATCATGAATTGCCTAAGGATGGTTCCATCAAGACTGAATATATTTGTGAGGATAACCTGAAATAGTCTATCATCTAATAGGTGTGATAGCCAACTTCTCATATGAAATTACACTCCAGGATGGCATAACAACAAAACCTACCAAGTCGTTTCTGAGAGTGAAACCCCATCTTGAAGCAGAGCCTGCCTGAGTATGTGTACATACATAGAACACATGCCAGCGAGAACAGAAGAATGCCAAACACAAAATCCCCTCTCATGGGCCCACGCACTTAGTGGAAACACTCACTTCACACACATTGGGCTCTAATGCGTGCAGAAAACACGAACACTTGTGAGAAAAAAGTCAGTCATTACAGAGAATAAAAGAACCAGGAGAAGTGTCACCCTTAAGGGGGGACACTATTGATGTAGTACCCTGAAAACATAGGAAAAGTACTTATTTGTTATTCACGGGTTAGCCAAGAGAAATATATACCAGCAATAAAACGGAAGAAACAGAAAGTAAGGTCAGCTTGGAAAGTATTGAAAAAGGCTTTATTTTAACAATTTCATATATGAGTACAAAATTAATGTTTTGGCCCATTTAGTAAAACTAATGAAGTTACCAATGCATAACATCTGTATGATAGAATCTTCAAGATAATTACACAAGTGATTAGAGACATTAAAATTTAATAGAATTTCATGGAAGAAAGAGGAAAATGAGCCCAGCAACGAAAAGAAGTGCATCAAATGATGGGCCGTTTTGCCAATGTGTGTCCTGATAACAATCAACACAAGAGTATGTGAACACATTTCAAATGGGAAATCACTGGGGGTCTTATGCATAAATGACTTGTTCTGCATTTGAAACCTCAAATCTTCCAGCACAATTCATCTGCCAGTTTTCAACCACTTCAAAATATGCAGACGTCAGCACTGGCAGACAAGAACAATTTTGTGTCCAGCCCATACTAGTGGTTGCTGGAAGAAGACCAAAAGTGGAGAGAAGAATCACCATCCAAAGTCATGAGTGGCCATTTGTGCTGCTCCCGCGTGAGGTGCCCATCCTACTACACATTTGCAGGAAGAAATGGGTAAGGTTGCAACATCAGCCAGCCACAGCACCCAAAGATTTAGAAAGTTGGTCCTTGGAAGTAACAGGGAAGTGCTGTTTATTATAAAAAGAAAACTCTGAAGCTAGGTTTTACTGTGTTACTATGCAGTCTGTATCTGCTCTCATGTCAGGGTTTATTTAATGCATGTTTTCCATGCCACTGAATCACTCATAATATATAATTCTTAGAGTTTCTTCTCTAAAGATTTACTCAGACTTGAGAGATCTGTCCACTCATTCATATCATTAAATTTGTTTGTTTTTTTCTATCAGTAGCCCAGGCTGGCCTTGAACTCACAGCAATCTTCCTGTGGCCTCTCAAGTCTTGGGCTTATAGACATGAGTCAACATGCCAGGCTTAAATTTTGTTATTTTTAAATTCTGTTATCATCGGTAAATAATTTTTTCTCTGTCAAGTTTTATTTCTGGCCCTGTATTGAACTCATTCTGTTAACTGCCCCATGAATACTGACAAAGATGGCCCCTTTGTTCATGGCTATATAAACAAACTTTATTAATGAAATCATACCAATCCTCTGACTTCTTATTTGTTATTTTTCTCTTTTAAGCGTAAGAGATTTAAGGTTAGGCTGAATTTATTCCTTTATTCCCCAACCACTGCGTTTCATCAGGTTAACCATGCAGGTTGAGAGTCACCCTACCTGTTTCAAATCTTGCTTCCATACAAACGTGTCACCTTTGCCAAATTAGTGAACACCTGGAAGCCTCAGAATCTCTATTTATAAAATGAGGAGAATTCCGCAATTGATAAGAAAGCCTTATATTGATGGAAATAAAGCAAACAGGGTATCTAAATGGTAACGTGACCAAGAGATAGCAGTGTGGGTATTGGGGGACACCTCTCTCATTATGGTCCATTCCTTTCTGATACTGTGTTACATCATTAATGTTCTCTTCCCCTTTGCTATAGGCACTTAGCTGGCGAAGTGAGACTGGTCACCACAGATCACCACAGACTGATCCAGTATGCTTCCTCACTGATGCAGGGTGGCCTGCCTGTTGGTGATTCCCAAGTATATATTTCTCATACTGGGCTATCAGGCTAAGAGTGGTCCTCTCTCCTGTTGTATAAAACTACTCAGAAAGGATTTTACACTGGATTTCTGCTGTGGCGCTGGTATTTCTGATCTGGTGAAAGGCCTGCTGGACAGCACTATTTTCAGTACTGTAGACAGTGATGGCCTCAGTTTATGGGTGCAAGGCCAGGCTGCAGGAGACAGAAGAGGTCTGAAGATGCCTCTATCCGCAGTGAACACTCCTGCATTGGTGGTGCCCATTAAGGCAATGAAGGCAGAAGCAATGCTCTACAGTGTGCCGTACATTCTTTGCATCTAACAAAGCTCACAGTCTAGCCAGTGCTGGAAAATAATATCTTGAAAAAAAATATTGAGTGAGGTAATCCAGACCCAGAAAGACAAATATAATATGTACTCAATCCTAAGTGGCTTTCAGAAATGAGGCAAAGAAAAACCAGCCTACAATCCATAACTCCACAGAATCTGGACAACAAAGAGGACCCTAATGAATCTACATAGGAAGGAGAAAAAAAAATCTCCTGAGTAAGCATGGAGTGTGGATGTCACGGGAGACTGTAGAAAGGGAAGGGGAGAAAGGAAGGGGAGTGGAGAAAAATGTATAGTGCAATAAAAACAATTAAAAACAATAATAAATTTGGGCATGGTGATACTCAAAAGACTGAGGCAGAATGACTGCCATGAGTTTAGGTTTATCCCGGGCTATACAGTAAATTCCAGGTCATCCTGGACAACATAGAAAATGCCGGTCATACAAACCTAGTGCACAGAATCCAGAATTAGCAATTAACTTCTAAAAATGGTGCAGAGGGTAGAGTTGAAGGAGCCTAGCATTGCTGGTATGCATGCATTTGCGAAAATATCTCAAAAATAAATATAAGAGGCTTAAAAATTAATGTCTATTCGCTTTCATCCACTAATTGTATTTCTGGGCATATGCCCAAAGTCACTATTCTATAATGTGTAGTGAAATACTATTCATGCAAGACCACGTTCATTGTGATATCATTTATGATAGCAAGAAAATACAACGAAAGGATCTTATCAGGAAGCTATTAAAATGATGCTCACCAGGTATTTACAATAACAAAATATAAATAAATGAATAAAGAATAATAAAATTGTATGCATTATAATCCCAATATAGAACTTTTACATAAACAAAAAAGCCACATAAAAATATCAGTGGGAATTACTTGGGAAAGCAGGAGGACATAAAATTTGCTTTCCTTTATTATCTTTTTTTTCACATTTTCTAAAATCAGCATCCCAGCATGGGGGTGTTGAAGCAGGTGAGTGCCGGGCCAGCCGGTGGGACAGTGAAACCTTGTCATAGAGAAAGCAAAAGAGAGGAGGAACAGAAGAAAAGGAGAAGGGATGAGGGGAGGGGTGAGGAGTGACAGGAGGGGACAGAGGGAAGACAGGAAAACACCTTCATTCGAATTGGGCACTGGGTGATTGTCCTAAGTCTGGCGAATCTCAGCGGACGTCTTGGTAGAGAGGACTGGGGTTGGGCTGATGCGCTGCCAATTTTTGCGGTTTCTGTTGGGCTTCATTGTTGATGCTTCTTCTCTACAGCAATGGCGTAAAACGATAAATCCACTCAAGAATTCACAGCCCTCAGCTGTCCTCATTGCCACTTGCCAGCCCTGAACGGTCAGAGTCTCCTGGCGGGAAATCATTCTCTGTTCCTTGACACTTCACAAGCGTGATGTGTCGGGCCACCCCCAGCCTCTTCTGCCTTCCCCACTGACTCCTTTACCTGCCATTTGTCACCTGTCACCTTCCAGCTACTCAGCTCAGGCTGCCTCTGAGCACTTAGCTCATTTTGGGCATCCTCCTGGTCCTTGTCACACACCCCTCCAGAAATAAGACCAAAAAAATGGAAAAGATGTTCTGCAGTGTGCTTGTGGTCAGAATAAATTTCTTATGTATATTTGCACTAAAGGCATTAAATTCTCACTCTCATTTTTATCTATAATAGAATTGCAGAGGTGTAGCTTTTTTCTTTTTAAATTTAATTTTAATTCTGGTTCACATGCATTAATTCTACTTTGCCTTTTGCAATTTATTTTAGCAGCACATTAAAACATGAAAATTGTATTTATGAATGGGAAATCATGTAATGTTCAGTACATAAAATAATATTTAAATCAGATTAAAAATCAAACATCTATAGTTTCTTACAGTGACCATTGCTAAATACTCATTTGCTTCGTTTTTAGAAGAGCGTTGGCTTTGAATTTATTTTTTGGAAACCGAGACCTGAAGCTCTCCCTAGGTACACAGTGTCTGAATACAGTCTACTCACAGGGCACTGTCTTAGTTAGGTTTCCTTTGCTGTGCTAGAACATCAACCCCAAACAACTTGGGGATAAAAGGCTTTATTTCACATTGATGATTACAGTCCATTGCCGAAGGAAGTCAAGGCAGGAACGCAAGGCAGAAACCTATAGGCAGGAATTGAAGTAGAGCTATGGAAAAATGCTGATTACTGGCTTATTCCTCATGGGTTGCTCTGTTTGCTTTCATATATTAGCCAGGACCACATACCTGCCCAGGTGTCACACTGCCTCCAGAGGTCTGGGCCCTTTATCAATTAGCATCAAGAAAATGCCCTCTGAGCTTTGCTTACAGGTAATCTGATGGAGGCTTTTCTCAATTGAGTTCCCATTTGACTCTAGCTTGTGACGAGTTGACAAGCTAACCAAGACAGACATCCAGTGGGGTCTGTTGGAGACCTACTTGGTATGTGGAGAAATCCCTGATTGATCTTGTCACAGAAGAATTTTGTATTGTGTGAGCAATTCTGTAACAGAAAAGTTTCTGTAAAAAAAAAAAAATCTGTAAAGGAAAATTGTATTTTGCTTATCCCTGATCATGCACAAATTTTGACATCACAATACTGAATAGGACGTTGAAAGGGTTTTTTTTTTAATTATATCTTAAGGTAGAGTGACTTCTCTTTGAAATATTTTAAGTTTTCATTATGTTTAGAATTATTTTTTCCCAAATATAGGTCAAAGTATAAGAAAAATGGCAAGCAGAGTTAAGTAAATACCTTTTGAGATCAATGTAGACGAGGCAATGTGTTACACGCTGAGACAAATGACATCATGTGTAGGATGAATTATTCATAATGTTAGCGACATACATCTCAATCATTAGGAAAGATGACTGGCACTCTCAGGGAGCTGGTGTGTGTGGAATAAATCACGATAATGGCCATTGTTAAGTTTTCATTTTTCTGTCGCCGGAGATAGTTACATTAAATTGGTATCACGCAAAAGAGTAAGGTCTTTAATTCTCAAAACTTGGGGAAGAGCAGATTTATTAGTTAATTCATAACCTAAACAAGTGGTGCATGGTACAAAACAACCAAGCGGAGAAATATCTCCAAAGCGTGTAATCATTTTTGTATCATTCAGTGCATACCGTGGGGTGCATTAGTATAAGATGATGAGAACTGGGGAAACAGAACCATTAGCATTGTAGCAGTGATTGCCTTGTTAATGATTCAGAGCTCATTTTTCTCGTGCAAGCCAGCTTCATGCTGGAGTTTTGCTAGGCTAATTCCTTCCTTAGATGTTTTAGGAGAAGAAAGCTGTTTCTAACTGAAACTGAGGCGTTTAAATTCCTTCCTTAAGATAGAGATTCTCTGGAGAGAAAAAGAGTAGCATCTTAGATGTTTTAGGAGAAGAAAGCTGTTTCTACCTGAAACTGAGGCGTTTAGGCTTTTTTTAAATTTTTTTTTAAGCCGGGCAGTAGTGGCACATGCCTTTAATCCCAGCACTCGGGAGACAGAGGCAGGCAGATGCCTGTGAGTTCGAGGCCAGCCTAGTCTTACAAGAGCTACTACCAGGACAGGCTCCAAAGCTACAGAGAAACCCTGTCTCGAAAAGCCAATAAAAAAAATTTCTTTTAAAAACTTTATTTAACTTTATTTCATGTGCATTGGTATAATGATGTCAGATTCTCTTAAACCTGGAGTTACAGACAGCTGCAAGCTGCCTTGTGGGTGCTGGGAATTGAACCCGGGTCCTCTGAAGGAGGATTATCAGAGGCTTAAAAACAGAAGGAACCGGGCAGATGAACACACTTTGAAATTGAATGTTTTCACGGCCAGAGTGACCAGAGTGCTCTAGTCTCTGCGTAGTCGATTCGTTTGTACTGCCACCAAGACCAATCCTGTCTCTCTGCCTTCTGCAATGACAGCCTGGGAAACAAATCACCATTTGTCGACATGGGAAAGAAAAGAGATAAAATGAACAGGTGAGGCCGTGAAGTAGACAGAATCTGGGCAGGAATGCAGCCTCACAATGGCACAACAGGTGAAAAAAAGTGGTTAAGAGCACTGACTGCTCCTTCAGAGAGATACCTGATATGTGACTTTTGTGAAAGGGCTATTCAATCCCAAAGGGGCTGTGAACCAGGAGAAATGGAGGCTCTGATTAATAGGGTCAGGGGGATAAATACAGAAGATGGAGGTAGGAGGATGAAATAATAGGATGTCTGGAAAAGTCATTAGGAATCATACTACTAGCAATTCAAGTAGAAAAACCTATAATATAGGTAATTCTGTATACAAATATACATATATAGTTTAAGTAAAAATTCTTATTTGGATTGACCGTGCTCTAGATCACCCAACAAAAATCCCAAACACAACGCATGAGAACTCTCTTTTGCTTTGTTGGTCAGGCTTGGTCAAGAGACTCCCAAAGCATTCAGTCTACTATGCTGTTCTTCTTGGTTGTCACTGCAGAGGTAGGAAGCAAGTCCCTATTGCTGAATTCATCATGTACTTTAATGGGGAAGAGAGTGTTCCGAGGGAGAACTGATCTGAATGTTTCCACCCTGAAGTCTAGATTTCACCGGAAGGCACCATGTAAGCAAACTTCCAAAAGAGAGAAGCAACCAGCAGTCCTGTCCAGAAATGACACCTGTGAACCACAACATGGAGCATCATGGCACAATAACCTTCAGGGTGCTGTAGTGTCACACATACCGTGGTGGTAAGGGACAGCTCTCTGATTGGTATTAAGACCAGATCAGCAAGACCTAGCTGACAACTCAGACAGTGAAATAATGGCTTTTTTTTGTAAAAAAAAAAAAAAAGGAGAACCTATAACTACTTTACTATCCAGCTAATACCTACCTAAATTTTGGATATTTGTCCTTAAACCCACAGATAAGTATAGACCTCACCGTTTAACAAGGAAACTTCTGGATACAAAAGTGACAATTGCAGAAAACTATAACCAATAAAAATGCAGAGTTCTAGAGCCCAGTCCTAACAGATTCACCTTAAAAAAAAAAAAACACAGTCCTGCACCTAAGACTCAAGGGGCGTTGCAGAAGAAAGGGCGGAAAATTGTAACAGATCAGGGAGTTTGCTCTGAGATTGTGTCTCCTAGTAATGTCAGAATATAATATATATAATAATGTCTCACCAACATGTTGGCTTAAACACGAGCTGAACAAGGATGACACCAAGAGACATTCCAAAGTGGTTGGGTAAAAGACCGTGAGGTCTCAACCCGATACAAAGGACAAAAGGCAATGCCGAATGGGGGAAATAGTCTTCCCCAAGACTATTTCTAACATTCTCCCTAAAGTCAGCACTAGGACAGAAGCTAAAGGCAATGAATCTCAGTATGATGCAATTCCTCATAGGAAGAGAAAAACAGGGACCATGAGATGGCTCAGTGGGTAAAGTGCACACTATACAATCATGAGATTCTGAGTTTGCGTCTTTTATAAAGCCAGACACAGCAGTGTAAACCTGTGCTTCCCTAGCATTCAGAGATGGACACACTCAACCTTGTCAATCAGTGAGCCCCAGGGTCAATGAGGTACCAGAAGGAGAGAAAGGGAGTGACCTAACATTGATTTCTGGTTCAAGACATGCACACATGGTCGGTCATGTGTAACAACACACACACACACACACACACACACACACACACACACACACACACAGTCATATACCCAAGAGAAAGGAAATGATCAATAAATCTCTACAATTTCATTACTTCCTAATGAGCACAACTTTCCAGGGCAGGCAAAGCTTGTTCGTTTGTTTATTTTCAGAAGTAAAGTGTTGAGATATCACACTTCCCCTCAAAGACTAAAGACTGAGGTCTCCTTAATGCTAGGTGTTATGATGTGTAGCTACTCTTACAGCTTTCTCTAAAAACCTGGGATTTATTTAGTTTATCATGTCATGTTCTGCTTAGACTCAACACTCGTTTCTCTCAAATTACATGGCAAGCCACCTCAGCTTGAAGAAGTGGAAACCGACCGCAAGTTTAGTCTAGTTAGTGACTAGCTGTGCTTCCATGGTAAAACCGAGTAGATTATGGGTCATTTAGTATTTCTCACAGGTAGAGTCACCATAGACACCTTGAAACTCAGGATGGCTGTGTCATCTTCCCAAATATCCTGACTGTGCAATCATAGGACAAAAATAGCAACAGCGAGCAGCATGCTCTGATGTTAATCTCCACTCTCTCTGTTTCATTTACCGTTTCTACTAGAGCTGTGTTGTCTCCGGAGGAGTCATAGAGCCAAAGCTCTCAGGGCAGCAAGTAAGGAGAGCTTCCTGGCAAAACCAGCAGGGAAGGCAAAGAACCAGGAGGAAGGAAGGAAAGAGACACAATGAAAGGGTGTGATTATGAAGTTGCTCTCATAGGGAAGTCTAGTGGTAATGCACCTCTGGTGGCCACCGTTCCATCTCTACTAAAGGAGCCTGGTTCTCGCACTCCGGTCCAAGTCAGTCATTGACTCTTATCCAGCAGTGGCTTGGAATCACATGAACATTAAATGCTGGGGAGGGCACAGTACTCTGGAGGTGTAATAGACATCACTGGTTTTTAGCAGAAAAGGCTCAAACGAGGAATCGGCATGGGAATATAGACCCAAAGGGCTCAGGACAAAAATTCTACAGTCTGTGACCTGCATCGTTAGCCAGGGACCAGCTCTGTGGCCGTGCTGTCCCTGACATGGGAAGTTCACGCAAAATGAAGCTGTGCTCTCTGGGAAGTGGGTTTATCATCTGGCTGGATCCTGATACCCCCTACCTGAAGGGAGCTACTCTCTGCTACTCTGGAGATTTCCTTCATTCCTTAGTGACCCCATGATGACATGTCTCTTTCTCACAAACATGATGATTGTCAAATTGCTCCACCAACAGCTTGACCCTACCTTGCAGAAGGCTTTCTTCACAAATTTTAGCCAGAAACCAAGCTGTTTCGGCATGTTTCCCCATTTTTTTCTGCTTCTCTACCCCTCTTCTCTGATTGAGACATAAATAGTTTTATCAGGAGTCCTAACAGCTTGACATAGTTTAAGCACAAATATAGTGTTGTTAAGTGTTGTTAAGTACAGGCAGTGTTCATCATCAGCCCTTTACAACATAATCACCCTGCGTCGAAACTCATGCACCTGGTACCGTTACCCTCCCTTCCTCAGTCAATCTCTATCCAGATGGACGCTTCTCTCTGTGAGCTGTCTGTCTCAGCCACGTCTTATCTTTGCTCTCACTAATCTCAGTAGCTGTTT
This sequence comes from Microtus ochrogaster, assembly GCF_000317375.1. Taxonomy (NCBI): domain Eukaryota; kingdom Metazoa; phylum Chordata; class Mammalia; order Rodentia; family Cricetidae; genus Microtus; species Microtus ochrogaster. The sequence continues at coordinate 8,081,556 of NC_022032.1, forward strand.
TCCTTCAACTAACCGTTCTGTGTATTTAGATTTTCTCTCACTTCTAGTTCTGACGATACTATGAGTTTCGGGAGTTAACAAGTCCAGACAACTGTTCACTGTGCCACAGGAGGAAAAGAAGGTGTGTGTGCATGCTCTGTGGGGGAGGAGAACTGGGAAGTCTCCTCCCACCTTGTCATGCCAACGATCCAGACTGCCCACAATTCAATCCCATGAGACCAAGGAGTCACCCTGGGCTACCCAGTAATTAAAAGTTTACAAGCACTGAGGACCTCTTCAGATGATCATGTGTGACAGAACTGTCGTGTTCCTTCACCAATAGCGAGTCACTGAGCGAGTCCCATTTACTTTTCTCAAAACTGCCTTTAAAGAGGAACAGCTACAACACGAGAGTATCCCAACCCCTTCAACTCCTCTAGTAAAATCTTTTGATAGAGCCCAGAATCTATAATATGAAACAACGCAGTTAGTGAGCTTGCTTAATCTCTCTCTGCCCAGGAGCCCTTGCGGGGGTGGGGGGTATATTTTGAAAAATTTCCCTCATAGGGTAGAAACAAGCAAAACAACATCTACCCTCCTCTTAAAGTCCCAATGACAAACCAAGGCACTCTTCCACCAAAGTTCACTAAGAAACCAGTGAGTTGGTTAAGCTTACACAGAGCATAGGTGCATGGTTACTTACGGGAGTGCGGGAGCTGCTCCACAAAAGTCTGGGTTAGAAAGTCTTCCCAGTAGGCAGGATGGCTTCCCACAGCCTCAGGAATCGAGCCCCTCCAACCAACAGCCTTTCCAGATCTGTACATTATAGCCAGTCTCTAGGACTGGGCCCGGTTAAGGCAGAATTGCCTACAGCTGGTGGCAGGGAGTAGCTGGATGTTCAGCGAGGACTTCACGACCTCCCCACCCGCTGAGAGTGGATGGAAACAGTCAACAAGCCCAGGTGGGATGATCTTTTGCAAGCAGCCACAGCTACACTCCCCAGAGGGACTTTTGTTTTTGTTTTGTTTTTTATTTTTGGTCTAGAAGTTAGTCTTGTACAACACCTTTACCCTGTTTGTGGGTTGGCAGAGGTGCCTGACCATTTTCATTTCGTTGCAGTGAAGCATAAACCCCTGTACCCTTTTGTTGTGTCTCTTCACCCAAACAGAGCTGTTGGCAAGTCTTGGGTATATTTCTCCTACTGCAAGATACAAGTGAGAAAAGGGAGGAAACATGAGAAATGGAAAAATATCTAGACATGGACTTCAGGGGCAAGTTAGTGATGATAAGCACAGATGTAGGGAAGGACATTAGCTGATATGTCATTCAACAAACAAATAGTAGTTGTTTTTATACCAAGGCCTATGACTTCCCTGGTCACACGCATTTTATTTAAGTTCTCCATAGCAGGTGTGAATTTTCCCCCTTCGGGGGCCTTAAATCCAAGGAGAAAATTGGTTCTGCCCATGACTAGTCAGTCACACTACAACTGTATAGCTGACAAATCTTGCCTCTGGCTTCCATTGTGAAGCATGTAGGATCCACAGCTGAGTAGTCCAGTGGGCTTAATTCTCCCTCAAATTATTAATAGTGACTGCTGGCCCTGTAGCAGCTAACTCACAGGGAGACATTTCAGGGCCAGATTTATTTCTCAAAATCCAACAGCTAAAACATGGACCATCTTTGGCCATAGGGTCTTATCCTTCGGTGCGGAAATGCGACAAGTAACTGTGGCAGTGGCCTTCATTGTTTCAGGGGCCTTTATGGGCTCTGTGGTCAACAACTCCTAGGGAGGTAACCCATGCCTAGTACTGGGCGTCTCAACTAGCCGCCATATTGCTTCTCGGAGTGTCTATTTGCAGGTTTTGAGTAGCCTTTTGTCTTTACAAGAACAGGCTAGTTCAGACTCTTCCCTGTCACCTTTATGAATAGCCCTTGTGCCTTACCCGACCTTTATTTCTATGCTTGCTGTGTGATTTTCCTATGCTCGCTTCCTCGGGTGCCCTCACCTGTCTCTTAAATAAGTCTCCAAATGTGCAAAACACTTGAAAGTTAGTGCTACACTGTCCATATGTAACAATGAGGATGGGCAGAACAGTGATCCAAAGTCCTGAGCCACCATCCCCAAACTAATAATGTGAGTGTGGAGACACCTTTGGTGATGTGCGCTAAAGCTCATGGTCACATCGAGTCTCTGCAAGCATCGTAAGGTTACAGATGTTCAGAGCTGCTGGCAACCTCGGCCTCCCTTTTCGGGGTAACTGGGGAGGCTCCCATTCTGAGAGCCCTTCTCGATGGAAGGGTTTGTAGTAGGAATTTCCTACAACTCTTGGTCACCCATTACTCTTACTCCTGGGGGGAATAGCTGGTCTCGCCACCAACACAGAATTTGGTCATCCATACATTATATCCCTAGCTACTCCAGCTAGGTACAAGTCTAGCCATATCTATGTTCTGGAAATGCGGAGAACCTCTTTGTTTTCTCTTCATCTCACATGTTCTACTTGCTTTAGCACTTTAAACCGTAATTACATACTCCTCCATGTAAGTTAGATTGGCCAAAGCCTCTCCTGTTTGTTATGAGGGGAAAAGCTCTTATTCAGTGCCCAGGTCACCAGCCCATACAGGATGGGCCTTATGGTAAACCTAAGAAACTGATTCTGCAATGAAACTGATTCTGCAATGACTGTGACACTGTTAGGGGGTGTTGGTGGCAATGCTGAGTCATATAGTGAAAGCCAGGTGGCTGGGGTTGGGAGTACCAATTCCCAGCCCAATAACAACATGGACTCCTCAGCAGGAATGGCGGGAAAAGGAAGTATCATCTGGATGCTACTGCATCCCACAAGCATCAATTGTTAACGCATCCCTGGCCCTCAGGGCTTTTTCCCCGGGGCTTTTGTTGCTGTGCCATGCATTGCTATGAAGGCTTTGGTAACACTCCTATTTCCAAAAAGAAAGAGAAGTTTGTGGTGAAGGAAAGGATACCTTCCCCATATTTTGGTTCCAGTCTATTAAACAGAACCAGAAGATCTGCCTTTTATTCCTATGTTTTAAAAAATACATTTTCTTTCACTTTGTATATCTACACTCTGCTCTCTATGAAGGGCACAGGCATATATTCATGCTGTCCAGCTGGGAGATGGATCTAGATGACAAGCACCACACTGTACTCAGACTGTTGAGTAAGGACCTCTCCGTGGGTCAAACTCTTGTTGCCAGGCAACTTCTTCCTTCAGCATGAGAAAACTCCCCAGAGGACCCTCATTCCATATGCAAACCGGCTCCTGGCTGCTGCTCCTACCAATTTCGCAAACATGCCTAGACATGCCTGAATCTTTCTTACTGCTAAATTCAGATCCCCATTACACTAATTGAAAAGACCAAAGGTAATTCTGTCTACTATTTATTAGCGAGATCCGATGACATATTACATCCATACCGAAAGAACAATATTATAATTTTATCATCTGTCTTTATTTAGGGAGCCATTTACCCAACTTTCCTGCAAGGACATCTTTTGCCATTTATCTTGGGTAAAACTAGAATAGGGAAAAAATCTTGGACAAATTAAATTGTTTTCTTTTCTGGAGCTTTATAATTGTCCTTGTCAACAGCTTTGCCTTAAGAAGCATCGCTGGGCATTGTTTATTAAGGACATTCAAAGTTTCAGGCACTGTGCTAAATGTGAGGGCCAAAGGTGATTGCTGTACAATCCCTAACATCTGGTTCCCAAAGTCCTGAAAGTCAGCCTTAAACTAAAGTATGATGTCAATGTCAGAGCTTGCCTGTCCTGGGGTGCTCCAGATAGTGTGTGCTGACTGGTGTTTGCCAAATAGACACAAACCTAGACATATCTGGAAAGAGGAACCTCAATTGAGAAAATGTGTGACCCCCCCCCCATATTGACATATGGGCAAACCTGTGGGCTATTTTCTTGATTAATTGATGTGGGAGAGCCCTGCCAATGTGGGTGATGCCACTTCTGGGCAGGTGACCCTTAGTTGTATAAGAGAATAGCTTGAGGAAACTGTGGGGAGCAAGTCAGTAAGCAGAGTTCTTCCATGGCCTCTGCATTAGTTCCTGCCTTCAGATTCCTGCCCCAACTTCCCTTCTGGAAGGACTGTAACCTGGAAAGTGACATAAACCTTTTCCTCCCAAGTTGATTGTACTCAGCCTTCAGCGACAACAACAGAAAGCAAATGAAGACACTATGCAAAACAGCGTTTTTTGTTTGTTTTTTTTGTTTTGTTTCAATTTTGCCTTGCTCTGAAAGACACCAATTTAGAAGTAGTTTTTGACAGCGTTTTGATGCTCTATATGTGGCTAGACCCATAAACCACATTATCTGTCTGGCACCGTCTTCAAGTCACTGACAGTTATTGTATTCCTGGAAATAGAAAGTGTACCACCCTACAAATTTATCAGTATAAATTTGGATGGTAGAGGTACATGGGTGTGTTAAAATTCTATCAGGCCCGAGACACAACTTATTGGACACAGCAGACCGAGGAAATGGTTCAGTGTTTGCATCTGGATCACAGAAGAGAAGGATATCTAACATTGTATTGGCCCCACCCAACTGTCATCTCCCCATTCAAGGGTCAAGGACAAACAGGCAGACAACTCTTGACTATCTTGGATTTCAGCTTAGCTTTGTCCCGTCTTTTGATGTGGGTTACTCAAATTACGGTGTTCCCGTCCTCCTGCTCTCCCATCTGGACAGGCCACCTATCCATCTGTTCATTCATTAGCCTGGACCCATTCCTGACTTTCACCTCTGCAAGTTACCTTCTTCCCTAATCCCGCAGCCAGACTCTACAGCAGCAGCCTTGGGACCTCCCCCAGAGACTCCCGGCTGGTTATTTATTTTCTCCCTGCAGTCTCCTTTGCATTTCAGTCCATTGCCCAGATATTCCTTCTCAGGGCTCTTTGGAGAGGGTAAGAAGGCCTCCTCTCAGGACTCGGCCTCTTCAATCCTTTGTTGTTACTCTGTAATTTGCATACACACTTGTTGAGACATAGCTACCATGAGACGCACAATGTGTGATCTGAGACTTAATGTCAGTAAATTAAACTGGAATAAAAGAACTCTGTTTTGCCTCATCTAGTGCTCTCAACAAAAGCGAGGCTACCGGGAAATTGCTGCCAGAGAATCTGTGACAGCTTGTTGGTTTCTTGTGGCTCAATAAATTCTGACATTTTTGGAAAGACACAAATGTGCCTTTTTCTGAAATAGTGTGCTCATGACATA